>NC_084632.1:25100167-25237667 GCF_033978795.1 Nerophis ophidion | reverse complement strand
TCGGGTGAAGAGAGGGGCGGAGCTTTCTACCGATCACCACCTGGTGGTGAGTTGGCTGCGATGGTGGGGGAGGATGCCGGACAGACCTGGGAGGCCCAAACGCATTGTGAGGGTCTGCTGGGAACGTCTGGCAGAGTCTCCTGTCAGACAAAGTTTCAATTCCCACCTCCGGAAGAACTTTGAACATGTCACGAGGGAGGTGCTGGACATTGAGTCCGAGTGGACCATGTTCCGCACCTCTATTGTCGAGGCGGCAGATCGGAGCTGTGGCCGCAAGGTAGTTGGTGCCTGTCGGGGCGGCAATCCTAAAACCCCTTGGTGGACACCAGCGGTGAGGGATGCCGTCAAGCTGAAGAAGGAGTCCTATCGGGTCCTTTTGGCTCATAGGACTCCGGAGGCAGTGGACAGGTACCGACAGGCCAAGCGGTGTGCAGCTTCAGCGGTCGCGGAGGCAAAAACTCGGACATGGGAAGAGTTTGGGGAAGCCATGGAAAACGACTTCCGGACGGCTTCGAAGCGATTCTGGACCACCGTCCGCCGCCTCAGGAAGGGGAAACAGTGCACTATCAACACCGTGTATGGTGCGGATGGTGTTCTGCTGACCTCGACTGCGGATGTTGTGGATAGGTGGAAGGAATACTTCGAATACCTCCTCAATCCCACCAACACGTCTTCCTATGAGGAAGCAGTGCCTGGGGAATCTGTGGTGGACTCACCTATTTCTGGGGCTGAGGTCGCTGAGGTAGTTAAAAAGCTCCTCGGTGGCAAGGCCCCAGGGGTGGACGAGATCCGCCCGGAGTTCCTTAAGGCTCTGGATGCTGTGGGGCTGTCTTGGTTGACAAGACTTTGCAGCATCGCGTGGACATCGGGGGCGGTACCTCTGGATTGGCAGACCGGGGTGGTGGTTCCTCTCTTTAAGAAGGGGGACCGGAGGGTGTGTTCCAACTATCGTGGGATCACACTCCTCAGCCTTCCCGGTAAGGTTTATTCAGGTGTACTGGAGAGGAGGCTACGTCGGATAGTCGAACCTCGGATTCAGGAGGAACAGTGTGGTTTTCGTCCTGGTCGTGGAACTGTGGACCAGCTCTATACTCTCGGCAGGGTTCTTGAGGGTGCATGGGAGTTTGCCCAACCAGTCTACATGTGCTTTGTGGACTTGGAGAAGGCATTCGACCGTGTCCCTCGGGAAGTCCTGTGGGGAGTGCTCAGAGAGTATGGGGTATCGGACTGTCTTATTGTGGCGGTCCGTTCCCTGTACGATCAGTGCCAGAGCTTGGTCCGCATTGCCGGCAGTAAGTCGAACACATTTCCAGTGAGGGTTGGACTCCGCCAAGGCTGTCCTTTGTCACCAATTCTGTTCATAACTTGTATGGACAGAATTTCTAGGCGCAGTCAAGGCGTTGAGGGGTTCCGGTTTGGTAACCGCAGGATTAGGTCTCTGCTTTTTGCAGATGATGTGGTCCTGATGGCTTCATCTGACCGGGATCTTCAGCTCTCGCTGGATCGGTTCGCAGCCGAGTGTGAAGCGACTGGAATGAGAATCAGCACCTCCAAGTCCGAGTCCATGGTTCTCGCCCGGAAAAGGGTGGTGTGCCATCTCCGGGTTGGGGAGGGGACCCTGCCCCAAGTGGAGGAGTTCAAGTACCTAGGAGTCTTGTTCACGAGTGAGGGAAGAGGGGATCGTGAGATCGACAGGCGGATCGGTGCGGCGTCTTCAGTAATGCGGACGTTGTACCGGTCCGTTGTGGTGAAGAAGGAGCTGAGCCGGAAGGCAAAGCTCTCAATTTACCGGTCGATCTACGTTCCCATCCTCACCTATGGTCATGAGCTTTGGGTCATGACCGAAAGGATAAGATCACGGGTACAAGCGGCCGAAATGAGTTTCCTCCGCCGTGTGGCGGGGCTCTCCCTTAGAGATAGGGTGAGAAGCTCTGCCATCCGGGAGGAACTCAAAGTAAAGCCGCTGCTCCTTCACATCGAGAGGAGCCAGATGAGGTGGTTCGGGCATCTGGTCAGGATGCCACCCGAACGCCTCCCTAGGGAGGTGTTTAGGGCACGTCCAACCGGTAGGAGGCCACGGGGAAGACCCAGGACACGTTGGGAAGACTATGTCTCCCGGCTGGCCTGGGAACGCCTCGGGATCCCCCGGGAAGAGCTAGACGAAGTGGCTGGGGAGAGGGAAGTCTGGGTTTCCCTGCTTAGGCTGTTGCCCCCGCGACCCGACCTCGGATAAGCGGAAGATGATGGATGGATGGATGGATACTGTAGATCTGTACTTTATCAAAAAAAGATTTTGTAAGTGATATCAAGGATTATACATAGGTCAAGTTCCCAGACAAATCTAACTATTGTGCTCCAGGCACCATTCTCCACGGCAATACAGACGAAAACTGGCTCAAGGAAATTGATAACAAGAATCTCGGATAATATGCTTCGTTTTTGCTCGGGTAAGGTTGCATTTAATGATTTAACATTGATCAGCGTTTACAATTAGCAGTTTTTTTCATGTTTTTATCGAAATATAACTATAGATGTCAACATTGTGTATGTGCTGAAACCTTTATTTATGAGTGTTGCCTTTGGTAAAAGCTTAATTTTTTTAAGTTTTGCTGACATTTGCTTTCTTTTATTTAGACTCACTAAGTTGGTGCTTTTCGGAACACTTGTAGAAAACATCCATCCATCCATCCATTTTCTACCGCTTATTTGTTTAAGAAATACAAATAATAATATACTTTAATGGGAAATAATAACCGTTAAAGGTATGTCAAACAAACCTTTAACAAAGTGCTCACTGCAAACTTCAGCATTCTTCGACTCTGCTCCCTCTGACTGGAGTGTGAGCTGCTTTTCTCTTTTTTGTTTCTTCAAATCTTGCACTCTTCCGCCATTTTTGATTCCTCTTGAGGAACTCTGAAGAAACATTTATTCTTTTTGTGATTTGAACTATTCGTACAACCAAAAATACCCCCAAGCATAGGGCATATTTTCTTCGAGAAAGACCAAATGGCGCTGAGTACCCATTGAAAACAGAGATAACTTCACCACCACGCATATTTAATTGGCGGAACGTGAGCGGGACCTGACGTCCGTAAACTCAAGAGCATTGATAGTTGTCATGTCTAGTTGATTGACCGTAAAAATCAAATCTACTCGTTGTTACTCTACATAGAAGAAAGTACATAGTTACCCCAAGTTGAGCCAAACCCTTAATTTTTTTATTGCTGCTAGTATGGCAAAATTAATAGTGTGCATGTATAAAGCCCAGTCTTCTCCCATGCATAAATGATGCTTCGTTGTATCAGCACAGCGAGACAAGCTGTTTACAGTCACACTCAGCAACCTCACATCCGTACAGTTCAACACAGCAAATTAGGAGAGGCATGGATTAGATATACAACAGAGTGAACATGGCAGGCTGAATGATTGTGCACACATCATCGCACAGTCACGCGCACATGGTGTCTTTCAGCATTCTTCAAGACTTTTCCCACACAACCAAGAAACTGTATGATCATTCACAGATCCTGTTTATTAACACACACCGTGGCATTCAGAGGAAAGAACGGATGCATTCACGCTATCGTCTATGTAGCGACTGACAGGGCACATGCATATACAGTACACAAGTGCTCCTACCAATGACCTACACATTTAAATCAGTTGTTTTCCCTCATGTAACAGAAGCATAGTGTTTTAAAAGCCTACACTGGTAAACACATTGCTTTAGTGTTATGTGAAACATAATCACACTCAATGCACATATTGGCTATTTTATATTCTTTTTGATTTCTAGGCATCCAGGCTGTGCTCCTTTTCCGTCTTTTTCCTTCCCTAATTCTCTACAACTTCCAATCGGACCATCTCAGAATTCAAAAGAAATCCAATGGCCCTTGCATTTGCATGCACTTACAGAATATTGCATGTGCAGTGTTTGCAGTTAAAAACATGAAGAGTGTGGTTGTGGGCATCTTTGTGCACCCCCATTGACATCAAACAGTCTTCTGATATGGAAATAGGAGGGCAAGGGAAGAATGGCTTCTCGCTGAGGCTTTGTTTGGATATAGGCCAAGGTTTATCCTTCTCTCTTCCCTTCTAACGCTATCACAATCTTTTTTATTTTATGGTTTGCCTATCGACTAGTAGCCCACACTAACATATTTTATTTATTGGTATTTTAAGTATGTAGTGTGCTTGTTCAGTATTGCATATATCTAAATACAGTTTGTTTGACATGCAAGAAAATAAGTCAAGTGCCTTAAAAGAGTGGATACATTTTGATAATGTAATACCACTTTGATACTTAGGAGGCAAATTGTGCGATTTATTGAGCACTCACTCCAGGACCACAAAAGGGATCATATTATGATTTTTTCCCCCTTAAATTCCATATTAGGTCTACTGACAGATATATATACACTACTTTTTATTACAAATGGCAACAGCCGAGGATTTTATCATGCATGTGCATGTACGAGCCAGTCTCCCCACAACAAGAAGATAGAGAAAAATAAGGAACTTATTGCTTGCAACATTTGACTACAACTGAATGGCAGGCCCGTGGAAAGCTCTTTGGGTGAACCACTACCATTCATGGAGATATCGGCTGACGTAATTGAGGGAAAATACGTCAATAAATTCTCATAATCCAAACAGCTCATTTGGAAGGAGGCACAATTATTAATATCTTATCTTAGCAATGTCTCCATGGTTTGATTTCACATTTTCAGGCATTATGGGGATCCCAAAATACACAAAGACAGGTACTAACAGCGAAGAAAAATTGGTTTAGAATAATAAAGATCCCTGTAGGTACATGTGCGAGCGCTGATTTACGCCTTTTAGGCACGATTGGAAGAGGTAGTGCAGGGCAATCGTAGCAGGGTCTTGGAAACACTGTAATGCAATGGCTCTAGACAAATTCTTGAGTGTTATCGGCACAATTCATACCATCAATCAAACAGAACAACTCAAAATTATCCCAAAGTCAAACACCAAAAGCCACTGCCTCCTGAAAAATAGAATTTAGCTAATGTCTCTGTTTCTGTTCTGTGAACAACATTGAAACAAGATATGCACATTTTCTTTCAAAAGCTAGAACAGTGGTGTGAAGTTTAACACCTGTGACTCACTTTTCCTTTTCTGTTGTTTTGAAAACAGTTGTTGCTGTCTGACAAGTATTGTGTAGTATGTCACATCTTTCTGTGAAAGAACCTAAAAATAAGAAAAATCTCCTGCTACTGTTAAAAACGAACTGCACTTTTATTTCTATTTTGCCTTTTCCCATTATGAAAGACGAAGGATGTTTTTTGTTTTTTTTAATTAAATATTAAATAAATGCAATCAAAGGTTCCCTTACAAAGGAGCCTATAAAGCCCTTAAAAAACATCCAAACACCTCCATGTAGGTTTTATATACATGATGTAAGTATACATGTAATGTACTCTTAGGCCCATTTATAGTAACGTTTAATATTTATGTATCATTTATAATTTTAAGCGAACGCGCCACATTAATTTCAAAATCTTATCACGCTGGTTTTTTTTTTCTTCATCACTGATTATTACTCACTGCAGTCTTGGAGAGCCAACAAACATCACTTACTGTACAAGGTCTGCATAAATTAGGATGCTGACTGCGAGGATGTTCATGTATTCCCATTGAGGTGACAAATGACTCATAATCCTCACGGAAAAAAGGGTAGGAGCGGGCGGACCAAGCGTGTTTTAGTGCCGTCCTCGCCAGTTTCAGGTCCTAAATGGCTGTCAAAGCTTGTCAGAATACCTACTCAAACTTCTTCTGTGCAGGTGAGATGCATGATTTATGACCCAGAAACAACTTACAGGGAGCAAGGAAGCTAGGAAACAGCAGACCACTCGGTGATGTAAAGATGTTTGTCTGTAATAGCGCTTATAATAACAATATTACTAATACTTTGTTAATATTGAAGTCTCAAAATGTAACTGGAGTATTGTTGGCGCTTTTTGAATGATTATTTATTGGATTTCATGGGCAAAATAGTGTAGCACCCATTGGCTCTGCTGTAAGCAGACTTTTATTTACCTTTATTTCATATTCAGAATGCATTAAAAAAAACTCCATCTGTCGTCATGTCTTTCATAATGATTGTGAATGATAGACAAAATTTTCAAAAAAGTACAGTTAAGTGCAGTTACCCCTTACGTCACTTTGTCCCCAAAGCACTTAGGACAGCCAACGGTTATCGTCCTGCTCCTCAGTGAGTATCAGTATGGTACCAAAAAGAGAAATTAATTACTGGGTAACTTCCATTCATTCATCCATTTTCTACCGCTTGTCCCTTTTTACAACTTAAAATAACGTTTTACTTTATAAAAATAATGTGCATTGGAACTGAATAAAGTAGTCACTCTTTGAGCAGGACTTCTCTTATTTTGTAGTTCACTTTGTTGTCAGCGCGTGGTAATGCAATTCAGGGTTTGATTATTTGATTTTGCTTTTCAATATGAAATCGCATGTTTGGTGAGCTGGATTGGATCTAAAATAAACCCTCCTAAAAACAAAACATGGATCAGTGTGCCACTGAAAGCAATACTTAACAAAGGAGCTGTGTGCCAGATGGGGAAGTCTTGGAAGGTACCACACACTTCCTGTCTTTGTTTCTGGGAGTGCATGTGCTTTCTATTGAAGGCCATAGAGAAAATGAGACGAGGCTTTGTTAGACAAGGTACTGAACGAGAGGAAATCTGTCTGGGTTCCATTAAACATGGAGCTGCAGAGTGGGGGACTGAGAATGGGAATGCGTCCTGTATCGCCTTCCTGAGAACCAGCGTCCTTTGCAGTGGACATGTACGATTTGCACAACAGAAATATTTTGTTCCGATATTTGTAACTCTAACACAAGAAATACACCAAAACCAAGTATCCACTGCAGATTATACTGGTTCTCAGGAGGATATACAGATTTCAACACTTTGAAACCATCTTTAAACATCATTAAAGTCCTACTGAAACCCACTACTACCGACCACGCAGTCTAATAGTTTATATATCAACGACGAAATCTTAACATTGCAGCACATCCCAATACGGCCTTTTTAGTTTACTAAATTGCAATTTTAAATTTCGTGCGATTTATCCTGTTGAAAACGCGGTGGTATGACGTGTATGATGACGCGTGCGTTTGACTTCACCGGTTGTAGCGGACATTTTTTTCCAGCCCGATCCAATCTATAAGTAGTCTGCTTTAATCGCATAATTACACAGTATTCTGGACATCTGTTTTGCTGAATCTTTTGCAGTTTGTTCAATTAATAATGGACAAGTCAAAGTAGAAAGATGGAGGTGGGAAGCGGTGTATTGCGGCTGCCTTTAGCAACACAAACACAGCCGGTGTTTCCTTGTTTAAAATTCCTGAAGGTGAAACTTAACTATGGAACAGAGCGGTCAAGCAAACATGGTTCCCGACCACATGTCAAGCGGCAGGATTCGGTGAGGAAATTGTGGTAATAAGTCGGCTCTTACTGTAGACATAAGCGGAGCTTGCGTGCTCCTGCAGCTGCGTGGCTTCCCTCAGAGACACTGGCGGTCACCAGACTCGTGGCCACACCCCTCCGACTTTCAGGTACCATATAATCTCACTAAAACACTAGTAACACAATAAGCAGATAAGGGATTTTCCAAAATTATCCTAGTAAATGTGTCTAATAACATCTGAATCGCTCCCACTGCCCTCGCCTTTTTTTTATTTTTTTTAACTTTTTTTTTTTTCTAGTCCTTCACTCTCACTATCCTCATCCACGAATCTTTCATCCTCGCTCAAATTAATGGGGAAATTGTCGTTTTCTCGGTCCGAATTGCTCTAGCTGCTGGTGGCTATGATTGTAAACAATGTGAGGATGTGAGGAGCTCTACAACCAGTGACGTCACGCGCACATCGTCTGCTACTTCCGGTACAGGCAAGGCTTTTTTATTAGCGACCAAAAGTTGCTAACTTTATCGTCCATGTTCACTACTAAATCCTTTCAGCAAAAATATGGCAATATCGCGAAATTATCAAGTATGACACATAAAATGGACCTGCTATCCCCGTTTAAATAAGAACATCTCATTTCAGTAGGCCTTTAAGTGAATTTATTCTTCTAAAAAAAACCTTCTCAGGCATAATTATTTTGTTGTATGTGTGTGTCCATTTCTCTTACAGCACTTTAAGAAGCAGAGGAGGCTTATTCCTGAAAGAACAGTGTGGAAGTACTTTGTCCAGCTTTGCAGTGCGCTCGAGCACATGCACTCCCGAAGAGTCATGCACAGAGGTACAGCTAATAAACACACTTTCTACTCTAGAATTCACTTCAATTTAAAAGTGGTTTAATGTTGGTTGATTATCATGAATTGTCTTAAAAAGGTATGTGAAATGTCCGAATTGGTTTCCGAAATAATAGTACAGTTTTATATTTGTTAATTTGGTACAATAACAAATACAATAGTAATTGGACAACGTGTAGTAATAGTAAACTGGGCTTTTTTATGAATATGTATCGTTACGTTTGACTGTTTTAGCAGTTTTGTGTTCAACAAAACAGAGTCCTGGGTTTTAATGGCGCCCTGTGCTTTCAATAGCACATAGTCAAATGATGTTTGAAACACACACGCACACACAGACAGACAGACACACAAACATGCACACATGTACACACACACACACACACACACACACACACACACACACACACGCAGCTACAGGTGATATACTTTCGTTGGACTGTCCCTGATTAGTGAACAGGGACACCAATAAACCTGGAACTCTGAGTTTTAATGACCAGGTTACAGAAAAGGTCCATTCAAAAGCTGCTTTGCAATTCTACAGAAACAATAAATATCAAAAGCTACTCCAAAACCAAACCTTTGCTTTATATATTTGTAGAATTGCTAGTCATTTCAAGACTTATTGAAGAGAAATCCATTTTAACATCCAAAGAGTTTGAGTTGAATGGTAACAAACTGACCAATGGTTTCTTATCCAGATATCAAGCCAGCCAACGTATTCATCACAGCTACAGGAGTAGTGAAGTTAGGAGATCTTGGACTTGGACGCTTCTTCAGCTCCAAAACCACCGCAGCTCACTCTCTTGGTAATTCACAGGAATATATAGATATTGTTTGGGCACCCAAATGCATACATAAAGGCAGCCCTCAATAATCACCTACAGTTGGATTTGTTTCATTAGGTGAGGGCAGAGCCATGTGTCAT
Source organism: Nerophis ophidion (assembly GCF_033978795.1). Taxonomy (NCBI): domain Eukaryota; kingdom Metazoa; phylum Chordata; class Actinopteri; order Syngnathiformes; family Syngnathidae; genus Nerophis; species Nerophis ophidion. Next base: position 25,228,438 of record NC_084632.1, on the reverse strand, counting down.
TTAGCCATGCTGCCTAATCAGACTTGTGACCGACTGCTTCATAGACCACTTAGCCACTTCCTGTTGCATTGCCCTTTAACCTTTGTACAGATGGATACAAAGCACAGGCATTTGACACAGCTCTGATCGGGCCTGTGTTCCATAAAACAAGTTGGCAAAATTTACAATCAGAGTTACTGTTGGCATTAAGGGTTTGTGTTTGCCATAGGAAATAAAATCTGATGACACAGGATTTTTCTTTGAAGATATAAAAACTAAGGTAATTCCAACGTTGGCCTTGTCTTAGTCTGCACACGAAGATAGGGGCGCTAGATTGGAGACAAATCGACAGGATGAAACAGTAGGTTTTGATTTGTTTTTCTATAATGAGTTGGATAAATCTTTTGGAGTGATGCCAATCCCCAACCGATCAAGTTATTTGAGTGATAATTACTGAAGATGCAGTCCCAGACATTTGTTTCACTTTTAAGTAGACACGAATAGACTTGCTCACTTCAAAGGTGTCTAAAGTGTTTAAAAAAAGTTGTCTTCCAATTGACAATTTGAAAACTGCCTGCACAAAATGGCATTTATCCCTATGACTCTAATGCATCACAAAGTAAAGAAAGTTATTTGAAAATTATCTGATTAGATTATTGGTAGCACATGATGTACAGTAGTACCTCAACTTACAAGCTTAAATGGTTCTGTGACGCAGCTCTTCACTCAAAATAAATTAACAGCTCCTTCTGAAATCAATTTAAATCATTTTAATTGGTGCTTGCCCCCAAACAGCACAATTTTGCTATGTAACATGCCTTTAAAAAGGAATTAACTTTTACATAAGAAATATTCTATAAAAACAATACAATAGAATTTAGTAAAAACAACTATTAAGTTGAGTTACAACTACAGAGTTTTATGAAGTAATGTCATAATATTGTCCATTTACCATGGAGAGTTGACTACTACGGAATGTCCTTCCAGATGCTTTTATGTCAAACACAACGCTAAAAGCTTCTCCAAATTTTCATAGATAAATGTACACCGTTTCAATATCTTTATTCAATTTATCATTGTACATTTATACATAATTTTTACAGTGTTAGCTGGCGTTAGACTCATTCTGCTACAGTATGGCGCAGACTCGCAGTGATACGATCAAATTGCTTCACCGAATTACTGACTCTCGATCATGTTTTTTATTGTAATTGAACTTTCAACTTTTTATTTATTTTAATAAATATCCTCTTTCTCAGCACTGTTCTTCACAACCACTTTCTTCCTTCCCATGCATGGAAAAACAAAGTTATCTCCACCTGTAGCTATAAGCTAAAGTTTATATGAGTTAGACCAGATGTTTTGGACCTGTTTTACGTGATTCACTGTGACATTAGCTAAGCCAACTATATGCAGGGATGCTTGTACGTAAAATTTTTCCTTGCAACGTGAAGCATAACAATAAGCCGAGAAACATCTGTTATCTCAAAACACTTTTAGGTTGAGGTACCACTGTACATGACATAACACCAAATCTACAGGTTAGTGGGGAACAGGGGCGTCGCCAGACATATTTCACTGGGGCACGTGCCCCACTGTTGATCTGCAGTGCCCCAGTAAAACTTTCACCAATAAAAAAAAAAACGCTTCAGAGTTTTAAGTCTACATAACATAGAGAACAGCGCACATACTACTTAGTATGGTAATTGATTGCTACTGTATTCACTCCACTTAACGATGAGCACATGGCTACTTAATATGGTAATTTATTCACGTGTGGATCAGACTTCAGTTGAGAGAGAGAGAGAGAGAGAGAGGGGGGGGGGGGGATGAGAATCACTGCTGAGGTAGGTGACGTTAGCCAACAACAATTTGTTAATTACATTATTTTGATTTTGATTTGACTCAAACTGTAACTCCTAGATGGATTTAAAAAAGTTATTCGCCCGCAGCAGGGAAGAAGAAGCGAGGAAAGAGAGATGTAAGTGAAGTCCTAGCTAGCTAGGCAACATCATTGTCTTAAGTTGATGCTAAGTTAGCTAACGTTATTCCTTGTATCAAGACAAACATATTCATTTGCTGTACGAGCTGTCGGGGGAATTTCCAATGAACATGAAACATAATGTTGGTTATTGTCTGCTGGTTCTGCATCAATGATGATTTGGAGTAAGCATGTGTGAGTTGAGTACTTCTCAAATGGTTTATCTTCAGGAAGAAAAACATTTTTCCATATCAAGTCGTGAGCCAAATTTTTAAATCATTCAAGTTTATTTCACAGAAAAATAGCACAGTACACTTGTCTTGTTAATCGGTGTGAATTTGACTAAAATAATCTTGTTTTGTCACCAGAAAAATGGCTACAGCTAAAGCATCTGGTTTTGTTTCCAGAAAAAATAGTAACATTTCAGTATTTGTTTTCAGAAAGATGGCTGAAAATATCAGGTTTTGTTGCCCCATTTAGATTTAGAAAAATATATTTCCATATCTGTCCGGAGTCCTCCTCCAACTTGTTAGTCGGTTTGCCTTTTGCTAAAACACTCACTAATAGTCACTAGAAAAATGGCTAAAAATATCTGGTTTTGTTGCCACAATTGGATTTTTTTCTCCCTACATTTTTTTTTCATGCACACATCTGACTGCGACTCACTGAAAATGACACACATCCATCCATCCATCCATCATCTTCCGCTTATCCGAGGTCGGGTCGCGGGGGCAGCAGCCTAAGCAGGGAAGCCCAGACTTCCCTATCTCCAGCCACTTCGTCTAGCTCTTCCTGGGGGATCCCGAGGCGTTCCCAGGCCAGCCGGGAGACATAGTCTTCCCAACGTGTCCTGGGTCTTCCCCGTGGCCTTCTACCAGCTGGACGTGCCCTAAACACATCCCTAGGGAGGCGTTCGGGTGGCATTCTGACCAGATGCCCGAACCACCTCATCTGGCTCCTCTCGATGTGGAGGAGCAGCAGCTTTACGTTGAGCTCCTCCCGGATGGCAGAGCTTCTCACCCTATCTCTAAGGGAGAGCCCCGCCACCCGGCGGAGGAAACTCATTTCGGCCGCTTGTACCCGTGATCTTATCCTTTCGGTCATGACCCAAAGCTCATGACCATAGGTGAGGATGGGAACGTAGATCGACCGGTTAATTGAGAGCTTTGCCTTCCGGCTCAGCTCCTTCTTCACCACAACGGATCGATACAACGTCCGCATTACTGAAGACGCCGCACCAATCCGCCTGTCGATCTCACGATCCACTCTTCCCCCACTCGTGAACAAGACTCCTAGGTACTTGAACTCCTCCACTTGGGGCAGGGTCTCCTCCCCAGCACAGAAATGGCACTCCACCCTTTTCCGGGCGAGAACCATGGACTCGGACTTGGAGGTGTTAATTCTCATTCCGGTCGCTTCACACTCGGCTGAAAACCGATCCAGTGAGAGCTGAAGATCCCGGCCAGATGAAGCCATCAGGACCACATCATCAAAAGCAGAGACCTAATCCCGTGGCCACCAAACCGGATCCCCTCAACGCCTTGGCTGCGCCTAGAAATTCTGTGTCAAATGACACACAATCCACTTTTATGTCACGACCCACCAGTTGGGAAGCACTGGTCAACTGTATAACAGTTACTGTAATATTTCTATGTCTGTCCAGAGTGATTGACCACTTTGCAAAAATGAAAAGGAGACGTTACAGTTTACTTCTCAGAAAATGATTCCCTGAACAGACACACAACAGTTGTTCATTTATTCTACTACTGTGGCTTTATTGTTTTGTGTATATTTTCTAGTTTTGTGTATCTGAAATAGGATTAGCCACATTGCCATAAATGGAAATTAAATAATATAAAATAACCCAGAGATGTAGGGGTGCTTTATTTTTTGTTTTACTTTTGTAGATGTTAAATTTGCAGATGATTACTGCAATAAATATTTCAAAAAGATTCATTGCTCTTCCCTTTTGCTTTTACCAGTAGCAGTTTAGAAGTCTGGAGTAAAAAAGTGCACAAGTAGGTCAAATGCATTAGTTAATTTCAGGTGGTTAATCAAAGATCCATACAACATAATCTGATATGATTTCATAGTTTAAAGCACTATTTTATGTATTTTTTATGATAAATAAGTGCTAAAAATGTTTTTGCTTGCGCGCTTTGCACGCTCACATGAATTACTTGTGCCCCAGGTGTACCCCAGTGCAGTATTAGGTCTAGTGACGCCCCTGGTGGGGAACCTGCTATTCATGGTCCAGTCCATTTGTTAATACAATTTGATACTTTATTTTCTGTTAACTGTGTTCAAATGAATCTCTTTATAGCAGCTTCATTAATAAACAGAAAGTGCTGCCCCAACTTCTTGCTGGCATACCAAACTAAATGAAATAGATTGGAATATGTCATGTATTTTCCACTGTCATTCACACTGACTCACATCCCTATGTCAAACCGTTATTACCACACACAGCATGCTATTCTAGGCCCTTGTGCTGCAGCAGAAAGCAACAGCACCCCCTGAGAAGGTGTGAAAATCAGGATGACTGTGAAAATGTCTGATTGCTCATTAAACGTTAAGGCCACAGCACCCTCTTTAGGCTGACTGAAGACAGACAACTACATGTATATTCCCAAAGGGGGTTACTTCACTCCCATTCTACATATATTTCATGTTTTGGTGCATAAATTACAAAATTGTTTATACTCATTCAAACACAGTTACTATTTTGTACTTAGATTCTTTCTTGATGTTAGTGAACAATTCATGTATGTAACTGATGCCCTCCCAGCAGAATTGTATGACTTAAGTTTCAATATATGTGCAAGTCACAGGATGCAATCCATAGAGGACTCATCTTTTCACTCTCTTTCTAAACCTTTCCATTGAACAGTTTTTTTTTCCAAGAGCAGATCCTATCTTTAACACTTTAGTGTGTGATTTTCCTAGCTATGTCCAGCTGCCATACTTCACCCTTAAAATCAGAGCAGAGGTGAAGGGTAGATATGTGCAAAAGGAAAAAGTAAAACCAGTTGAAGAACAGAAACAATGGTTTTAATAGAAATCTGATGCAATCATTAAAAACAAGACACCAACCAATTGCCAGTAATAAGTAGTATAACACATCTGTGATTAACATCTGTAATGAGGGAGGTGTTAACCATGGGAACTGGAGGCGTAGGAAATAAAAAGAAAGGAGACTCACAGATGCTGGCTTTTGAACTTTGCGTCGATAACTGTCTGGATGGTTCGCTTCCCCTTTGGTCCGGATGACACCATGTCGAATATTTCCAAAAACAATTTGAAATGTGTACTCGTCAGACCACAGAACACTTTTCCACTTTGCATCAGTCAATCTTAGATGATCTCGGGCCCAGAAAAGCCGGTGGCGTTTCTGGATGTTGTTGATAAATGGCTTTCGCTTTGCATAGTAGAGCTTTAACTTGCACTTACAGATGTAGCAACGAACTGTATTACTGTATCACTGGTTTATAAATGTAAAAATTAGATATTCGGTTTCACTATGTAAAGCGCTTTGAGTCACTGGAGAAAAAGCGCTATATTAATATAATTCACTTCACTGTATTTAGTGACAGTGGTTTTCTGAAGTATTCCTAAGCCCATCCTTTAGAGATTGATGTCCGTTTTTGATACAGTGCCGTCTGAGGGATCGAAGGTCAAGGTCATTCAATGTTGGTTTCCGGCCATGCCGCTTACGTGGAGTGATTTCTCCAGATTCTCTGAACCTTTTGATGATATTATGGACCGTAGATGTTGAAATCCCTAAATTTCTTGCAATTGCACTTTGAGAAACGTTGTTCTTAAACTGTTTGACTATTTGCTCACGCAGTTGTGGACAAAGGGGTGTACCTCGCCCCATCCTTTCTTGTGAAAGACTGAGCATTTTTTGGGAAGCTGTTTTTATACCCAATCATGGCACCCACCTGTGCCCAATTAGCCTGCACACCTGTGGGATGTACCAAATAAGTGTTTGATGAGCATTCCTCAACTTTATCAGTATTTATTGCCACCTTTCCCAACTTCTTTGTCACATGTTGCTGGCATCAAATTTTAAAGTTAATGATTATTTGCACAAAAAAAAAAATATTTATCAGTTTGAACATAAAATATGTTGTCTTTGTAGCATATTCAACTGAATATGGGCTGAAAATGATTTGCAAATCATTGTATTCTGTTTAAAATTACACCTAAGACAATTTCCCAACTCATATGGAAACGGGGTTTGTACGCATGTGCATCTTGTTGTGAGCCAGTCTGCCCTATAAGAGGAGGATAGACATGTGAGGTATGCGAGATATACGAGGACCTGGTAATGTTTTTACACTGGTCCAAGTTTCTCTATACAACAGGAGAGCTCAAGTGCTTTTATTATGTTTAATTTACTGAAAAAAGGTTAAATCACTCCCAAGTTTTGAACTGAACTGGCCATTCTGTTGTCATTCGGGTGCCGGGGTCGCCATTTGAATATCACATCTTGGCACGTATTTCCTCTGCTGCACAAAAGTGAAACAGTCTGTTCCAGGACAATGGTCAACCTGAGATTTGTTCTCATTTAACATATAGCAAATGTTGGAAACACCTTCTGAGAACATTTGGAAAAATAACAAAATGCAAGTACAGTAATTGAGATGTCTATAAAAAAAAATGCCTCATAAGACCTAGAATATGCTGCTGCGTAGAGGTGCTACTCTGCGCCGACTTACTTCTCCCCCTCCAAACCCTCTTACGAAGCTTGTTGTTGTTCTCCTCTGATTTTAAATAGGACCTGAAATGCAAAACCATTTTTTATAATGAGATGGTACCTGCTTTTGTGTATCTGGGATCCCCATAAGTCCATAAAGTTTGAAATCCAACTGTGGAGGCACTGCGAAGATATTTATAAAAGAGTGAAGTGAATTATATTTGTATGGCACTTTTCTCAAGTGACTCAGTGCTTTACATAGTAGAACCCATTATATAAGTTTAAACCAGTGTGGGTGGCACTGGGAACAGGAAGGTAAAGTGTCTTGCCCAAGGACACAACGGCAGTAACTAGGATGGTGGAAGCGGGACTTGAACCTGGAACCCTCAAGTTTCTGGTTCAGCCGTTCTACACTCCGATAATAATAAATATCTTGCCTACCTTCCTACTTCCGCCAAAACGGTTGTTTGGAATTTGCTCTGACTTGTGACGTTTTTTCCAATTGTGACGTCAGCAGATATCTCTCTCTCTATATATATAGATATATATTAAAAAGATATCCCCATATTTGGTATGAATTTACACAAAGAGCTTTGCACGAGTCAGCCATTGTAGGTTGACGCTGTTGTCAAAAAGCTCCTTTTTTTCTGTCATCTTGTTGTGGGGCAGACTGGCTCGTACATGCCCGTGCGTGCTCCGCTATCGTTTTTACTTATACTGTATTTTTCGGACTATAAGTCGCAGTTTTTTTCATAGTTTGGCCGGGGGTGCGACTTATACTCAGGAGCAACTTATGTGTGAAATTATTAACACATTACCGTAAAATATCAAATAATATTATTTAGCTCATTCACGTAAGAGACTAGACGTATAAGATTTCATCGGATTTATCGATTAGGAGTGACGCATTGTTTGGTAAACTTATCGTATTTTCTATATGTTATAGTTATTTGAATGACTCTTACCATAATATGTTATGTCAACATACCAGGCACGTTCTCAGTTTGTTATTTATGCTTCATAAACTTATTCAGCCTGTTGTTCACTATTTTTTATTTTAAATTGCCTTTCAAATGTCTATTCTTGGTGTTGGGTTTTATCAAATAAATTTCCCCCAAAAATGCTACTTATACTCCAGTGCGACTTGTATATGTTTTTTTTCCCTTCTTTATTATGCATTTTCGGCAGGTGCGACTTATACTCCGGAGCGACTAATACTCCGAAAAATACGGTATCTGTCAGTAGACCTGATATGTAAGCGCTAAAAACATCAACTTGGCTAATGGGGAGAAGACACTGTTGAAGTGGAGCCACGAAGATAAGACCGCCCCCAAAACGGCTCAGAAAGCGGTTTGAAGACGATGTGCAAAACATAATCAATGCAAAATTTTGACCAAAGAACCAACATTGCATGTTTTGTAGACCACAGGGAAGTATTTTAAATGAAGAAAAAAGATTATATTAAGTTCCCTTTAAATTAACAGACTACAACAGCCTATTTCTTGAGAGAAAAAGCATGAGTGTCGATATTCTTTTTTTCACCAAACAGGGAATGCCGAATCGTGAATATTTGGGGCTCCGCTGTTATCTGTTCAGGAACAATCAAAAAGCAAAACTCGCTATTCCACAACAGTTTCTGTTTCCACATGCAAAACTAAATAAAATCCCAAAATCTTAGAAATCCTTAAGTCATCAGCAGAGGCATTGCTCCTGTTATATGTACGATCAGTGAAAACAAGTCTTGCACTAGAGCAAATGAGATGTTCTATATTGGTGGGTGGAACAATACCTTGTCTGCATATTTTATGCCTTTATGTACTGCTGCTGCAGGAGTGTTGAGAAAACTTTTGAAATGTGTCTGTCACCGCCGAAATGTTATGTTTACACTGAGCGCGCAGTCGTCTTAAGTTTTACAACCTGAGAAGCCACTTTACAACAAAACTCACCGGCTTTGATAAAACATATCCATTTGGAGAAAGTACATAAAAGTATGAGCAGTTGTTAAACTCTGTTTACATGTAAGACTTAGTTAATGTATTATTTAATAATTGTATTCTTATTATATTATAATTGTTTATTTATATTTAGCCATCCGGTGAAATGCAATTTTAATTTATAACAGTCGTCTTAAGTTTTACAACCTGAGAAGCCACTTTACAACAAAACTCACCGGCTTTGATAAAACATATCCATTTGGAGAAAGTACATAAAAGTATGAAAAACAGCTTTGTGTGCAATTGATGTTTGTGTATTGCCCTCACTTTATGAGCCACTAGTGCACGTTTTTTCTGAAAGAATATAAACATTCTCACGTTATCGCTCAATGTTTTAACAAGCCAACATATTTAAAAAACAGGCTAAAGGATGGCACGGGGTGCAGGTGGGTAAAGTGTCTAGCTCAAGAATGGCGGAAGTAGGGATTGAACTTTGAACCCTCAAGTTGCTGTTACAGCCGTTCTACACAACGAAAAAATGCCAATTTTAAGTTATTAAATACATTTTCAGATTGTTTAATGGCTTAGTCTTATATTAGACAAGCCTTTTTATACAAGTTTCTAACATTAACATCCTCTTTCATTATTTGAAGGGATATTTTCTCTGTCATTTGTTTGAAAAGAAGCAATGCCTGCTTTTGTTAGCGCTTGAGCAGTTGTTAAACTCTGTTTAAATGTAGGACTTAGTTAATGTATTATTTAATAATTGTATTCTTATTATATTATTATTGTTTATTTATATTTAGCCGTCCGGTGAAATGCAATTTTAATTTATAACAATATTAAAGGGATAAGTCCAGCCCCTGTTTTATTCACATACCTGCATATGTGGCCCTCTAACAATGTAATAGTAGGGCACCTGTGATGATTTGAATCTACATTTAAAACACTCCCTTTGGGTTTAGATATGTATTGGATATTCTTTTATAATTTTGCTCCACAGGCACATTTGGAGGTGCGGCAAAATTGTAAATGAAACCACACCCCACCCTCTCCATAAGTAAACTTTTTAAATGTACACTATAAATATATACTGCATCTTTAAGACAAACAACACCACTATTTTTTTTTCCCAATGCAGTAGAAAATAAACTTCATAAATAGTTTGTAGATGTACCGGTCACAAGATTAGGTACACCTGCCCACTCTTGGATCAACACAGAGCTGCTTTAAAAGAAAGCTGCTTATACCAACATTTATGTAACTGAATGTTGTGCGTCAGTGTTATTGTATGCATCGCATGACTAGATAAAATAATACCTTATCTAACACTGTATTGTGGTCTTTCAAAACAAGTCGAAATATTGCAATTGTACCGTCATTTCCCAATTGTGTAGTGGTCTATCTTGACAAAACAGTACTGTGTAAAATGTCTTGTACAAATAAACACAGAAGTACTTATTGAAGCAGGCGGGTGGACATTAGACGAGAAGGATTAGCGCTGTAAAAGCTCAAGTCAAAGAGGCTGGCTGACAAGAGATACCAGAAATGCCCAAATAAGTACGTCCACCACAGTTTGATGTCACACTGTTAAAAGAACTGCAAAACTACATTTTTTTCAGGCTTCCAAAACTACATGCAAGTTCATGCCCAAATACATGAACCTTAAAATGTGATGCTTTGGCATTGTTTAACACGACTAACACCATGTCAGAAAAGACTAAATTCATCAAAGGTTCCTCTTAAAATCATCTGTTCTAAAGGCTCCATTGTATCTGATTTGAAGAATGAAAATTCATACTTTTTTAAAAATGTTCCCAATATTAAGTATTCACTCCACCTAAAATGTTATCTCACACCATACGTGAGTTACATCTATCCTTGTGATTTTTTGCCCCAAGGTAATGTGATATTCTAGAAGTCTGTACAATCAAAAAAAGTAATACAATATCACATAACGTTAGATGCTTTCCCAAGATATTTATTAACTTACCTCCCACACAAAACCACTTACATTGTTGAAATACAGTGTAGTCAAAGCCATTTGCAAAATGGAAATCAATCTCAACATGGCTTTCAGTTTATTTAAATGAAGAAGTAACATGCCCTTAATTTAAGCATGTTGAAAGAGCCTCAGCCCTACACTGCTGCCTTTTATGCAACTATTAGCATAAGAGAGGCTGATTCTTTTTAATCAGCTTATAATGAATGTTAGGGGAGCTTGTTCAGGCCGCGCCATAAGACCACACACACATGCATGTTTGTAGGCAGGCAAGAGCGCGCGTACACACACACACACACACACACACACACACACACACACATACGTGTTTGGGTGACATATGAGGACTTATGACAAAAACGTGACATATGGGGACATGCCTTTCCAATGGTCCTGCAGGCCTGGGAATCAGACGGTTAGTGAACCAGAATTTTAGAAACACAGTGGTCTATTGAGATTTTTGCAACTCTTTTGTTTTTTTCTGAACCTGATTTTTATGGTACATATGAGGACTTGTCAGGTTTAGGTGACAAATGAAGACCAGAGTGTTTAAGATTTCAAGTTTATGTGACATATGACGACCATGACGTCACAGAGTGTTTAAGATTTCAGGTTCATGTGACATATGATGACCATGACATCACAGAGTGTTTAAGATTTCAAGTTTATGTGACATATGATGACCATGACGTCACAGAGTGTTTAAGATTTCAAGTTTATGTGACATATGATGACCATGACATCACAGAGTGTTAAAGATTTCAGGTTCATGTGACATATGAGGCTAATGACATCAGAGACTTAACAAAACCACCTGAGTTGGTTTAGTTGATGTGTTGTCATTTTAAAAAATCCCAATCCCATGCTACTGTAATCTAAAACCAAGAAGAGTTTAAAAGAAACATGGGTAAAAATGTAATTGTCGATTAAGTGTAACTGAATTGTTTTTGTGGATTTTGTCGCTAAGAATTATCTGGAATAAATACAAAACGCTTGCTGTTTATTTTGCTTTTTTAATTGCTGGTAACATACTCAAACTACCACAGAAGATGTGGGAAAACATTTTTTTCCCCTTTTTTTAATATAATTCTGTTATGGATGTAGTACTTGATGGCAAGCCAATCTCTGTCCTGTAGAGCTACTAGTTCTTTATGGAGGCAGGCTTCACAATCTTTTTTACCTGGTACTTTGTTGCCAGTTACAAAATGCAACATGTGTCATTCAACTGCTTCCACTTCTTCCCCTTTGCAGCTGTCATAAAGGAGACAAAATACAATTTCTTACTGAAGGAATAATGACTATAACACAGTGAAAAGGTGCAAAACGTAATATAATATTCTAGTAAATGATGTGGATTATTTATTTACCCCGCTTTGGATTGGACCAAGTGGAAGAAGCTTGAGACATACCCACTTCCAGCGATTTGTCCTGCTGTCAATCTGAAAGGAAGAATTAGAAAACTGTAAAAGTAAACATTTAACATATTGTGCTTTGTGAAGCAGTGGAGTATATGTGTTGTCCGTCTATTTATCAATAATGCAGACGAGGAGTGTTGGCTGAGTTCTTAACATTTGCTTTCAGAGCCTGCATATCACAACATACAAGATGCCGTCATGGCGACACAACCTATCCCGGGCTACCGCGCATGCTCGTCACTCCTGTTGCATGCTGGGTAGGGTAGTTCTTTTTTCCCCTGGCTAATAACATTAAACTATAGTACCATGTATATGCGTTCAGTTTATAAAAGCACCAAGCAAACAGATATGGTCATAATTATTTTAAGTCCACTACGCAGAATAAACACAACATTATTAATATTGCTACTACGGATAATTTGATCAAAAATTCCCTAAAACAGCGCACTACCTATAATATAAGTTTTTTAAACATAAGATCCCTGATAAAAAAAAAAATGTTTCTGCTGTTACCTCAGAAATTGCCTGTTCAGATGTTATTATTGTGGCTCAGAGATTTGTATGTAGATTATATTTATTTTCCATAACAAACAAGATAACTTAAATACCCTGGCAGTGGCAATAAGCTTAAATGTTTGTATTTACATTTTTGGAGTTGATTTTCATAAAATTTGCTATTTAACTGCTACTGTTTAACAAGGACTGATTTAAATTGTGTTTGCACAACAAATGTTTTGGCGCTTTTGTTCATGTGGGAGAATATTCCAATAAAGGTGCACTACACACTACTTTTGAATTCATTATTGGGCTTTGCGTATACAATGCAGTTAATCGCGATTAATAAGAGAAATAGTGCGATTAACTTCGATTAAAAATTTTAATCATTGCCCAGCACTAATATATATACAAACCCCGTTTCCATAAAAGTTGGGAAATTGTGTTAGATGTAAATATAAACTGAATACAATGATTTGCAAATCCTTTTCAACCCATATTCAATTGGAAGCATTACAAAGACAACATATTTGATGTTCAAACTCAAACTTTTTTTTTTTTGCAAATAATAATTAACTTTGAATTTCATGGCTGCAACACGTGCCAAAGTAGTTGGGAAAGGGCATGTTCACCACTGTGTTACATCACATTTTCTTTTAACAACACTCAATAAACGTTTGGGAACTGAGGAAACTAATTGTTGAAGCTTTGAAAGTGGAATTCTTTACCATTCTTGCTTGATGTAAAGCTTAAGTTGTCGTGTTTTACGCTTCATAATGCGCTACACATTTTCGATGGGAGACATGTCTGGACTGCAGGCGGGCCAGGAAAGTACCCGCACTCTTTTACTACGAAGACACGCTGTTGTAACACGTGGCTTGGCATTGTTTTGCTGAAATAAGCAGGGGCGTCCATGATAATGTTGCTTGGATGACAACATATGTTGCTCCAAAACCTGTATGGACCATTCAGCATTAATGGTGCCTTCTCAGATGTGTAAGTTACCCATGCTTTGGGCACTAATACACCCCCATACCATCACACATGCTGGCTTTTGAACTTTGCGCCGGATGGTTATTTTCCTCTTTGTTCCGGAGAACACCACGTCCACAATTTCCATATATAATTTGAAATGTGGACTCGTCAGACCACAGAACACTTTTCCACTTTGCATCAGTCCATCCTAGATGAGCTCGGGCCCAGCGAAGCCCGCGGCGTTCCTCTGTCTTGTTGATAAATGGCATTTGCTTTGCATAGTAGAGTTTTAACTTGCATTTACAGATGTAGCGACCAACTGTAGTAACTGACAGTGGTTTTCTGAAGTATTTCTGAGCCCATGTGGTGATATCTTTTACACACTGATGTCGGTTTTTAATGCAGTACATCGCTTACGTGCAGTGATTTCTCCAGATTCTCTGAACCTTTTGATAATTTTACGGACCGTAGATGGTAAAATCCCTAAATTCTTTGCAAAAAAAATGTTTAGCAGTTTTAACATCAAATATGTTGTCTTTGTAGCATATTCAACAGAATTGGGGTTGAAAATTATTTGCAAATCATTGTATCCTGTTTATATGTACATCTAACACAATTTCCCAACTCATATGGAAACGGGGTTTGAATGTATTTATATAAATATAGCCTATTATTTGCGCACTATTTACAAGTTATGTACCAAAAACACGACCACCGAAAAAATACTTTGATCAATGAAAACAGCGCTGCAAAAACCGGCTGTAAACAAGAGGCACTGCATTTTCTGAATTGAAACACTCATTTTAAAGCTTTGACATTAACATTTTAACACACACTAATCTGGTTCAGAAAATATGAGGACCTTATATGAAACACACTTTTTGGTTCAAACAATATGAGGACATGACGAGTGCTCACATGTAGAATTTATGTTGTTGACTTGTAACATCTCCTGTTTTGCTAAACATGAGTTCCAAACTCCCTACTGACTAACATGGATGTACCCTTACGAAAATGTTGTCATATAAACTGATCTGTGAGAGATTAAAATTAATAAATGTCTTTCAAAATATAGGTTGGGTCAAATTTAGAGCAGATATAGTAAAAATAGACATGTAATAACCTGTTGGAGGGATGAAGTCGGTTTATGGCTGTCATCTGAATCTAGAGAATGTTGAGATAGAACCTCAACAGTTGGTTTCTGCAACAAAACACAAAAATATAATGTCATAACTAATTAATTATAACATTCTCACCACTTTTTGTTGATAAAAATCTGAGCATACAATGCCAGATAAAGGGTAAAGATTATTACAGAGTTTCAGCTCTTAGACAATTCATTAAGAATGTAACACACACAAAAATCTGGTTCAGAAAATATGAGGACCTGAATTGAGACACTCATTTTAAAGCTTTGACATTAACATTGTAACACACATTTTCTGGTTCAGAAAATATGAGAACCTTATATATAACACACCTAAGTCTTTCTTGCTTCAAACAATATAAGGACATGACGAGTGCTCACATGTAGAATTTATGTTGTTGACTTGTAACATCTCCTGTTTTGCTAAACATGAGTTCTAAACTTTCTACTGACTAACATGGATGTACCCTTGCGAAAAAGTTGTCATATAAACTGATCTGTGAGAGATTAAAATAAATAAATGTCTTTCAAAATATAGGTTGGGTCAAATTTAGAGCAGATATAGTAAAAATAGACATGTAATAACCTGTTGGAGGGATGAAGTCAGTTAATGGCTCACATCTGAATCTGGAGAATGTTGAGATGGAACCTCAACAGTTGGTTTCTGCAACAAAACACAAAAATATAATGTCAGAACTAATTAATTATAACATTATCAGCACTTTTTGTGGATAAAACTCTGAGCATACAATGCCAGATAAATAGTAAAGATTATTACAGAGTTTCAGCTCTTAGACAATTAATTAAGAATATAAAACACACTAAAATCTGGTTCAGAAAATATGAGGACCTGAATTGAGACACACATTTTAAAGCTTGGACATTAACATTGTAACACACACTAATCTGGTTTAGAAAATATGAGGACCTTATATGAAACACACCTAAGTCTTTCTTGGTTCAAACAATATAAGGACATGACGAGGGGTCACATGTAGAATGTATGTTGTTGACTTGTAACATCTCCTGTTTTGCTAAACATGAGTTCCAAACTCCTTACTGACTAACATGGATGTACTCTTACGAAAATGTTGTCATATAAACTGATCTGTGAGAGATTAAAATTAATAAATGTCTTTCAAAATATAGGTTGGGTCACATTTAGAGCAGATATAGTAAAAATAGACATGTAATAACCTGTTGGAGGGATGAAGTCGGTTTATGGCTGTCATCTGAATCTAGAGAATGTTGAGATAGAACCTCAACAGTTGGTTTCTGCAACAAAACACAAAAATATAATGTCAGAACTAATTAATTATAACATTATCAGCACTTTTTGTGGATAAAACTCTGAGCATACAATGCCAGATAAATAGTAAAGATTATTACAGAGTTTCAGCTCTTAGACAATTAATTAAGAATATAAAACACACTAAAATCTGGTTCAGAAAATATGAGGACCTGAATTGAGACACACATTTTAAAGCTTGGACATTAACATTGTAACACACACTAATGTGGTTTAGAAAATATGAGGACCTTATATGAAACACACCTAAGTCTTTCTTGGTTCAAACAATATAAGGACATGACGAGGGGTCACATGTAGAATGTATGTTGTTGACTTGTAACATCTCCTGTTTTGCTAAACATGAGTTCCAAACTCCTTACTGACTAACATGGATGTACTCTTACGAAAATGTTGTCATATAAACTGATCTGTGAGAGATTAAAATTAATAAATGTCTTTCAAAATATAGGTTGGGTCACATTTAGAGCAGATATAGTAAAAATAGACTTGTAATAACCTGTTGGAGGGATGAAGTCGGTTTATCGCTCACATCTGAATCTGGAGAATGTTGAGATAGAACCCCAACAGTTGGTGTCTGCAACAAAACACAAAAATATAATGTCAGAACTAATTAATTATAACATTAACAACCACTTTTGGTTGATAATATTCTGAGCATATAATTCTACATAAACAGTAAAGATTATTATAGCGTTTTAGCTCTTAGACTATTATTTAAGAATGTAACATTCACTAAAATGTGGTTCAGAAAATATGAGGACCTGGATTGAAACACTCATTTTAAAGCTTTGAATTAAACATTGTAACACACACTAATGTGGTTCAGAAAAATATGAGGACCTTATATGAAACACACTGAAGTCTTTTTTAGTTCAAACAATATGAGTACATGACAAGTGATCACATATAGAATTCATGTTGCTGACCTGTAACATCTCCTGTTTTGCTAAAGATGAGTTGTAAATTCCACAGACTAACATGGATGTACGCTTAAAAAATGTTGTCATATAAACTGATCTGTGAGAGGTTAAAAGGATTAAATGTCTTTTGAAGTATAGGTTGTGTCAAGTTTTTAGCAGATATAGGGCAGCACGGTGGAACAGGGGTAAGTGCATGTGCGTCACAAATCGAAGGTCCTGAGTAGTCCTGAGTTAAATCCTGGGCTCGTGATCTTTCTGTGTGGAGTTTGCATGTTCTCCCCGTGACTGCGTGGGTTCCCTCCGGGTACTCCGGCTTCATCTTACCTCCAAAGACATGCACCTGGGGATAGGTTGATTGGCAACACTAAATTGGCCCTAGTGTGTGAATGTGAGTGTAAATGTTGTCTATTTGTGTTGGCCGTGTAATGAGGTGGCGACTTGTCCAGGGTGTACTCCGCCTTCCGCCCGAATGCAGCTCAGATAGGCTCAAGCACACCCCGCCAACCCAAAAAAGGGACAGGTAGTAGAAAATGGATGGATGGATGGATAGTAAAATAGTCAAGTAATAACCTGTTGGAGGGATGAAGTCGGTTTATCGGTCACATGAATCTGGAGAATGTTGAGATAGAACATCAACAGTTGGTGTCTGCAACAAAACACATAAAAATAATGTTAGAACTTATTAATTATAACATTATCAGCACTTTTTGTTGTTAACATTATGAGCATATAATGCCAGATAAATAGTAAAGATATTTATAGAGGGTTTCTGTCTCTTGTCCCGCTCATGTCTTGAGATGAACTTCCCTCGGTACTCGACCACAAAAGAACCTTTTTAAATTGATGCAAGAGCAAATACACCATATCCTGATAAAACAGTTTATCAATTAACAATGTTTGGAATATCTGTTTTAAAAAGCAATAATAATAGTCGTTACTTGACTAAAAATTCTATTACAAACAGAATTACTCTTTCATAAATGTAAATAATTATTAAATTAAGTACAAACCCCGTTTCCATATGAGTTGGGAAATTGTGTTAGATGTTAATATAAACAGAATACAATGATTTGCAAATCATTTTCAACCCATATTCAGTTGAATATGCTACAAAGACAACATATGTTTGGTTGTGTATCGGCTGGGGACATCTCTGCGATGCTGATCCGCCTCCGCTTGGGATGGTTTCCTGCTGGCTCCGC
This sequence comes from Nerophis ophidion, assembly GCF_033978795.1. NCBI lineage: Eukaryota > Metazoa > Chordata > Actinopteri > Syngnathiformes > Syngnathidae > Nerophis > Nerophis ophidion. Next base: position 25,210,377 of record NC_084632.1, on the reverse strand, counting down.
TGTGAACGGGACTCTCGCTGCTGTGTTGGATCCGCTTTGGACTAGACTCTTGCGACTGTGTTGGATCCATTGTGGATTGAATTTTCACAGTATCATGTTAGACCCGCTCGACATCCATTGCTTTCCTCCTCTCTAAGGTTCTCATAGTCATCATTGTCACCGACGTCCCACTGGGTGTGAGTTTTCCTTGCCCTTATGTGGGCCTACCGAGGATGTCGTAGTGGTTTGTGCAGCCCTTTGAGACACTAGTAATTTAGGGCTATATAAGTAAACATTGATTGATTGATTGATGTTTGATGTTTTTGGTGCAAATAATCATTAACTTTAGAAATTGATGCCAGCAACACGCAACAAACAAGTTGGGAAAGGTGGCAATAAATACTGATAAAGTTAAGAAATGCTCATCAAACACTTATTTGGGACATCCCACAGGTGTGAAGGCTAATTTGGAACAGGTGGGTGCCATGATTGGCTATTAAAACAGCTTCCCAAAAAATGCTCAGTCTTTCACAGGAAAGGATGGGGCGAGGTACACCCCTTTGTCCACAACTGCGTGAGCAAATAGTCAAACAGTTTAAGAACAACCTTTCTCAAAGTGCAATTGCAAGAAATTTAGGGATTTCAACATCTACGCTCCATGATATTATCAAAAGGTTCAGAGAATCCGGAGAAATCACTCCACGTAAGCGGCATGTCTGGAAACCAACATTGAATAACTGTGACCTTCGATCCCTCAGACGGCACTGTATCAAAAACCGACATCAATCTCTAAAGGATATCACCACATGAGTTCAGGAACACTTCAGAAAACCACTGTCACTAAATACAGTGTGTTGCTATATCTGTAAGTGCAAGTTAAAGCTCTATTATGCGAAGCGAAAGCCAATTATCAACATCCAGAAACGCCGCCGGCTTCTCTGGGCCCGAGATCATCTAAGATGGGCTGATGCAAAGTGGAAAGGTGTTCTGTGGTCTAACGAGCCCACATTTCAAATTATTTTTGGAAATATTGGACACCGTTTCATCCGGACCAAAGGGGAAGCGAACCATCCAGAATGTTATCGACGCAAAGTTCAAAAGCCAGCATCTGTGATGGTATGGGGGTGCATTAGTGCCCAAGGCATGGGTAACTTACACATCTGTAAGTTACCCATCTGTTTGGAACAACATTTGCTGCCATTTAAGCGCCGACTTTTTCATGTACGCCCCTGCTTATTTCAGCAAGACAATGCCAAGCCACATTCAGCACGTGTTCAGCTTCATAAAAAAAGAGTGCAGGTACTTTCCTGGCCGGCCTGCAGTCCTATCAAAAATGTGTGGTGCATTATGAAGCGTAAAATACGACAGAGGAGACTGAAGCTCTACATAAAACAAGAATGGGAAAGAATTCCACATTCCAAGCTTCAACAATTAGTTTCCTCAGTTCCCAAACGGTTATTGAGTGTTGTTGAAAGAAAAGGTGATGTAACACAGTGGTGAACATGCCCTTTCCCAACTACTTTGGCACGTATTGCAGCCATGAAATTCTAAGTTAATTATTATTTGTAAAAAAAATTATTCCGTTTGGATTTACATCTAACACAATTTCCCAACTCATATGGAAACGGGTTTTGTAATTAATGTGTTACTTGAAAAAGAAAAGTTTTAAATATCTAGCATATGCAGTTGAGAGACATTTCATGAGAGCAGAGTGTGTGTGTGCCTTTAAAAAGCTGTGCCTTTTGCCAAGTGACGTGGGACTTCAGCGCCCAGACATAGCAGAATAGTTCAGCTGTATTTTTTAGCTTAGCAGTGGCAGTTAAGATTGTTATGTTGAATGTTTTTGTTTGTGTGTGGATGAGGCCTCTTTCTATTTGATATCGTGTTCGTAATTACTTCCGGGGGTTGCTTTCATTAGTAAAAAGATATTACCTGCACTAACCCTTCTGTGCTTCTAACGCTGTCTTGTTGACATACAATCACATCAAAAGTAGCATGCCACATTACATAAAAGGCATCGTAACAGCGTTGTAGCGTACATAAAAGTTATTAGCTTACTCGTTACCGGTAAAAGTAACAGCATTAGTAACATCGTTTTCATATACCGCTGTTATACCATCCATCCATCCATCCATCATCTTCCGCTTTTCCGAGGTGGCAGCAGCCTAAGCAGGGAAGCCCAGACTTCCCTCTCCCCAGCCACTTCGTCTAGCTCTTCCCGGGGGATCCCGAGGCGTTCCCAGGCCAGCCGGGAGACATAGTCTTCCCAACGTGTCCTGGGTCTTCCCCGTGGCCTCCTACCGGTTGGACGTGCCCTAAACACCTCCCTAGGGAGGCGTTCGGGTGGCATCCTGACCAGATGCCCGAACCACCTCATCTGGCTCCTCTCCATGTGCAGGAGCAGCGGCTTTACTTTGAGTTCCTCCCGGATGGCAGAGCTTCTCACCCTATCTCTAAGGGAGAGCACCCCTACCCGGTGGAGGAAACTCATTTGGGCCGCTTGTACCCGTGATCTTATCCTTTCGGTCATGACCCAAAGCTCATGACCATAGGTGAGGATGGGAACGTAGATCGACCGGTAAATTGAGAGCTTTGCCTTCCGGCTCAGCTCCTTCTTCACCACAACGGATCGATACAACGTCCGCATTACCGAAGACCCCACACCGATCCGCCTGTCGATCTCACAATCCACTCTTCCCCCACTCGTGAACAAGACTCCGAGGGGCCATAGAGGTCGGGTGCATTGTGAGCTGGGCGGCAGCCGAAGGCAGGGCACTTGGCGGTCCGATCCTCGGCTACAGAAGCTAGCTCTTGGGACGTGGAACGCTGTTATTCCAAACACTTCTAATTAAAGCCATATAATACAACCTCTATTAGACTGTAAGGAAATGATCCAAATGAGATGTTGATACAGTTACCATTGATATGATACATAACAAGACATACCTTTCCAATCATTGATCCACTGGGCCTTAAAACAAGACTTGTCACATCCAGATCAAATAAACTCGGTAGCTTCAGCCTCAGGATTACGTCTCGCTCTTCTTTTGGGCACGATGTCTATATCATGTGTTGATGCGCCTAACAAATCCACACATAAAAATGAAAAAAGTCAGTGACACAGAAATAAAACAAAGAACCAAACCCTTCAAAAACTGTTCAATTTAGGATCAGTGCAGACATGAAGCTTCTCAAACAAAGAACTAATGTAACAATATCAGTAACATGCCTACTCCACAGTGCTTATCAGCTTGAAATATTTGTATTTGAGAAAAAGTATAAACAATTTGAAGAACTCTAGTCTGTCTTGTTTAAAATTAAGAAAAGGTTTACTAGCATAGTGATCAAGGGTGATGGGTCAAATGCAGAGAATAATTTCACCACACCTAGTGTGTGTGTGACAATCACTGCTACTTATAATCTTCCATGCAACTTTAAAAAAAAAAATCTAAATGCCTTGGCCTTGGCCCAGAACTGAAATGCTTAATTTGACCTCATAAAATCAAATCTGATTGCAATTAATAACAACAAACATTTAACTGTTGTTTACAATGAACTATTTTCCTATGTTAAAAAACATTGGTCTATTTAATTACGTTAAACTCCATTTTATGCTCACCTGATTCAACCATGCTGCCGAAGACTGTCAAAGATGGTTTGTGGCCAAGATAGATATCCCCCTCCGGTGATGCAGGTCCCGGAAGTGCTGTTCACTGAGCGCTCTGTTGTGCTCAAAATCGTGTGTGAAGTTTTGTATTTCGATTATAAATGGTCCTTTTGGAAAACCCTTTTTATATATATATTCAATATTAAGTGTGATACGTGAGCTGTATAACTTCCATGAGGAAAATAATTAACTAGTGATTTAGCCATCTGTTAGGATCAGACATCATCCAACGGCCAATCAGGCGGCGCCTAACTGAAAATTGGACCAATCAGACGCCGAGACTCTTCACAGTGGGCGGAAGTAACCATCTTGAATACAATGTGAAGTGAATACCTCCAAAAACAATCCCCAATTGAATCCAAAATTTGTCCCAAAGATAAAAATACCAAAATCATGTGCTATTGTAACCATTTGAAAATATTAAATACTGTACGTAGTTTGAATTCCATTTGAATTATCGCCTTTGTCGCAATCAAGGTTGAAGGTTTTTTTTCAGGCACATTTAAAGTAATTATTGTGCGGCATTGTATTTTAGACAACAGAATAGAAAAAAGCCCAATACAGTAAAATACTGAATCAAACCGATTAAATCATCACCATAATCCCTTTATTATTGATTGTCTAGCCCAAATCCTCTCCAGATAAACCAAATGAATAGATAAAACTAACATAAAAAAGGTTGAGATCATCAGATCAGTTGAAAATGTGTTATTTGATTTAGATTTCAAAAGTGTGTTCATTGCTGTAATGATTATATGTTTTTCAAATGTTGGAGTGTGTGAGTTTCTGCCCCACACGACATATGAGGACATATGACATATGAGGACAAGTGTGTGTGTGTGTGTGTCATAATAGCAAAGATGGCCACTAGGGGCAAAATCGAAAGTGACCCAAAAAATTACACACACTTTCACACACTTTTTCTGAAAATTTGACAAATGAAGACTTTAGAGATTTTTGGTCTGGGAACATGCTGGGAGGGTCTAGAACACGATAGCATTGCGGGAAATATGGGGACATGGAAAATGTCCCCATATTTCAACAGGTCCCCATATGTAAGGTGAAATTTCATAAAAATGTCCCCATATGTCACTTTGACAAACGCACACACACACACACACACACACACACACACACACACACACACACACACACACACGAGAAATCCAGTCTGATGACCAATTATAACCTCCTGTTTATTCCTCACTCTTCGCTCCGGCTTCCTCTCTGCCTCTGCAGAAGCTGATTATTTTTTTTAAATGACAGGTAACACTTCATTATTCAATAACGTTCATTGTAAAAAGAAAAAAAAGCAACAACAAAAATGTTTTTTATCAGCCCAATTATGCCTTCACCGAAATGAAAAGTGTCAGCTTATATATATATATATACTCCATATACTGTATATCTAATATGAAGCTTGTAGTAATTTTGTTGAATGCAGTTCTGTCGTCTGTTAATATTCAGAATGATTTCATACAAATGATCACTCCTACATCTTTAACAAACGATCCTGATTCAATCTTGCTGCAAGTGGATATTGGACTTCAATTTCTATATGCAAACACAAAATTACACATAAATGCGTCTAACTTTATTGTCTCTGTCTGACATGCAAAGTGGACTTTTCAATGTTCGATTCCAGCATAAAACTTGAGGCTTGTACTAATTTCCAAATAAATGATTACAAAATACATACGCTCATTTCTTGCAACAAATTTGAATTCCTCACAGTGTACCAACTTTAAAGACTTCTTTCTTTGTTCGAATAACCAATGGTCTTAAGGATGCATTTTATTTCAGTCAATTGAAAGCTCGTTGAAAAGATTGGGCACCACCGGCTATCAATAACAATTATGCAAAATGAGATATTTATTAGGAGTGTCCTAATCTGATTTTGAGATTGGATATTGGTCCGATATCAACAAAAAAAAAACAGTATTGGATTATATCAACTTGCATCTGAGATAGACGCTCCGTTACAAGCAAACCTGCAGCGCATTTTCTTGTGCAAATGTCGACTATCAGTTAACGGCTAAATGTCCTCCAATAATCTTTTCTTGTATTTTAGTGAAGTCTTTTCCAAAAGGTAAACATGGTTGGAGCTAGCAGCTAGACAATAAATGAGCACAAAATAGAACACAAACTTGACATACGTTATAAGTGTCTTTAACTGTTGTGTAACCTTAAGATTGATGATACACTCTTACCATTTGGATCCAAAGGAATCTGCCCATAAATGTGTCATAAGTCAGCAATAAATTAAAATGTTTTAACAACTTTAGATCTATTTATATACATGTTTTATTTTTTGTAAGGTTTTTTTTACGTTTTTTTTTGCCTTTTTGTCAAAAATAAAAATTGTTTTATAATATATTTATGCAAAATATGCAATATTAAAAAAAAAAAAGTTTTCGGAGTAGAATATTTAAAGGTTGGGTAATTACAGCTAATTATTAATGGCAGAGTTGTTTTTATGATTGTATTTATGATGATTGTATTGTCTGTTTTTAATTTGAAACATGATTTTATATTGTCATTTTTGCCTTCTCTTAATTTACTGTAAAGCACTTTAAATTGTCTTGTGTACAAATTGTGCTCTATAAATAAACGTGCCTTGTGTGTGTGTGTGTATGTATATATATATATATATATATATATATATATACACATATGTATACACACATGTATATGTATACATATATGTTTGTGTGTATATATATATGTGTATATATATGTGTTTGTGTATATGTATGTGTATATATATATATATATATATATATATATATATATATATATATATATATATATATATATATATATATATATATATATACATACTGTATTTGTATATATATACACATATATATGTATACATATTTGTGTATATATATATGTGTGTGTGTGTGTGTATGTGTGTATACATATATATATATAAAAAACTGCTAAATCATTTGCATTCTCGTGATTTAATGGCATTTTAACTAATTTACGCTCATCAAAGCTCTGAGAATTATGCATCCTAATTTTCTGGCGCCATCTGGTGGTTCGGGGGTGCATTTACACCAAAACAAATTGTTTTGTTTTTCAATCAGCAAGAATGAGATTAATTCAGTTTTTATGGCTAAAAGCATACTAATGTACCAGAATTACGTTTGTTTAAAAATAGCCGATATAATGGGAGTCAATGGGGCCAAAAGCTTTTATAAGAGAAAGTGAATATACTTTCTTTGTATCTTATTCTAACGTATTCTAACCCTATTCCAACAATGTTGAAATCAAAAACACAATGCAAAAAATTTGTGAAAAACACTAACCTTCAAACTGAACAATCCTATCAATTAAGCAACACATCTAATGTCCGATTTGGGCCTTAGGGTTGCACAAATGTTAATGAAACAATATTTTATGTTTAAAACATGACATTTGTCATAATAACCAAGTATCAAATAGTTATAGTTTCATATTACCAAGATAAAGTCTCCTAGACACAAGTATATTAGAAAGTCTCCAGTAACAACTGTGTCTGCATCATTTAACTCAGTACTTCATGAGCTTTTTTTTTTTGTCCTGTTTAGCTTCTCAGGCAAATCATATAGTTGATGTAGATGCCCATATCGGCTTTTCAGATTTACTTTACAAATGAGAAGTGTAGGATACTTCTTTTGTTGCCTTATTTGAATTTGACTTTATTAAATGTATTTATATTATCATTTGGTGCAGCCGGGCCGGAGCAGGAGGGGATAGAAAGAGAAAAAAAGGGAGAGAGAGGGGGAAATTGTGGGGATAAGAGGGGGATTAGACAGAAAGACAAAAACAACAACAGCAAATACAACAATAACAACAACAACAATAGAACAACACCAGCAAATACATAATATGTACAAATATGATCGTAAGCTACTTCATGAGCTTAACTTAATTATGGTGGCCACTTGTTGTCACAAAAACCCAATTACTACTCCACTTAATTAAAGACAGAATAAGTCTATTCCAGATGGTTAATAATTTTTTTTCTTTAACTACCATTTTTTTGGAGTAAGGTCACTTGATCAAGTCTTCTCTAACAGTCCACACTACAAAATATTGAAAGTATGTGCTGATGTTGTATCGGATCAATATCGGTATCGGCCAATACTCAAAACTCCAACATCTTTATTGTATCCGAAGTGATAAAGTTTTATTGGGACACTACTAATATTCATTGCTGCCAAACAGCCCATTCATAGCATGGTCCTCATGTTGTAGGTGTTGCTATGAAAGGTTTTGCTTTCAAACACATATCATGCAGATACAGTGGTATTGTGGTGAGAACATGTTACATTAATTGGCATCACTCAGAACTCTGGTTATTTTGGAGTACCAAGCTTCCATATAAATGCCATGAGAGTATGTGTAATAACTGAGTACAGGTTAGCAAAACGTCCGACCATATGTGATTAATGTTTAACTGCTGCTGAATTTGCTCTGTAGACTTTTACATGGGAAATCCTTGCAAACAGACAGTAAATGCAAAAGGCAGCCCTTTAAGCTCTGTTAAGAATGTAGCAAATCTATAAAGCGACCTGCAGTGTCTCAAAGACATGATGTAAAGCTGTGGTTCCAGTTTGAGTCCAGCTGGGTGAAGGTTGATTCTCGGGAGTGCTGCCAGTCGCCATTGTAGATTGAGATTCTTAGGTTTCAAAACTAGAACCAGAAATGGGCCTGTGTCTGAGTCTCCATCAATGCTCCCGGGGCGTCTTCACTGGCTGCTGTTTCAGATCATTACAAAGCCCGCTAATCAAAACTGATATATGTATATTGCGTGTCAGCTACGCATAGATACACAACTTTGTCATGCTTTAACAATTGCATGCACTTTGTGGATGTGCGTGGTTATGTGCAACCATTAAATATCATCTTACGTGAGCTGACTAATATTAATAGAGGCAATATACTTTAATGGTTCCCTGTAGTTTTCCTTACTTATACTCTTACTAAAATACCTTGAGCATTCCAGTCTCTGAAGTTGTCACATTTGAAGAAAAATCTTTAGTCCTAGTCTGTTTCCTGTACTGTGTGACCTTACATTACAATGTTTATAAACTGGGGAAAGCAATGTAGTAAGGTAATAATTACTGTTCCTCCATGTCCTATTCCTTCATCCAGTGGGTACTCCATACTACATGTCACCGGAAAGGATACATGAAAACGGATACAACTTCAAGTCGGACATCTGGTCGCTAGGATGCCTGCTCTACGAGGTAAACCATGGCAACGCAAATGCATACAGTGTACAGCAGGGACAATATACTAGGAGCCCATGGGGACAAATGCGGCCCAGGAATGACAATATGCTGGCCCCTAAGTTTAGTTCCAAAATTTGGACACAAACATTTTTGCAGGACATTTCCTTCGAAACACCAAAGTGTTCCTGTTGTATAGAGGAATTTAGACCACTCTAAACACATTGGCAGATCCCTCCATCGACATGTTAACCTTACTAACAAACATAGAACACTGGATTCCAAACCTGTGATTTACATAAGTGAGACGTTCCTAAAGGCTCCCCTTAAAGTGCTCTCTACGAATTTTGGTAGTGTGATTTATGTACCGTAACTAAGGTGTTGCTGTTGTTCGTTTATTTCGGATGCAGTCAGTAGTCATTTGTTCAACTCCTTTAGATATATTAGTGGTGTTCCTCAATGTTTAATTTTTAGTCCTCTCTTTTTCATAATTTCTGTTATTCAAATGGTGGCCCTTGAGTTCAGTTCAAAAAACGTTTAAGAGACTAACATCTATGCTGACAATTCTTAAAAACACTAGAATGCCATGAAAAGGTATCTTTGACTGTCTTTTGTGCATAAGGCTATCTTTTGTGCATAAGGTCCTTAAAAACAGAAGAGTGCTCCTGTAACTCTGACAAAATAAATAGATGAAAGTCAAACGTCCACTAAAGAGGACGCTAGTTCTCTCCGGAATAGACAAACTAAGACTTAATAGTGAAGAGAGAAGTTTTTGGGAAATGTGGCCCCCCAAAACAATTCAATTGAATATCGCAGGTGTACAGCCTGTTCTCTCCAAAAGTTTAGTAGCATGCTGTAACAACAAAGTAGTTTGGTGCAATTAGTCGAAATTAAAACTATAGATATTTATGATTATTTATGATTTATGACTATTTATGATTGTCAGAATTACAGAGGACAGAAATTTTCTGAAAAAATTTAATGACTCAGAGGAAGTGACTTTGTATAGCATCTTGTCCGCTGACCAAAGTTGGCCTGTAGCCTACTAGCTGCTGCAATCAAACGGTACATATCTCTCTTCTTCATCTCTGTTCCCATTCATTGTCAGCTGACACGATTAAGTGCCAATGTATTGAAATACGTTATTCACACAGATATGAAGGAGATGCCTAGAATCACATTTGGTAGCTTCGGACATGCACCTGTTGTCCTCACCATTACATGTATCTTGAGTTTACCAGACTTGCAGAAGAGCTGCAGCAACATTTTGCATTGTGAAAAATTAATATACGGTAGTAGTAAAAGTTGATATCATAATTTCAGTGTTGAAACCTGAGCCTGAGTAGTTTCAGATACGTCACTCACCTTCCTTTAATGCTTTGCTCTCTTCTGTTAACTTCACAGGTCTTTCCTCTACTGTTGAACCTATCTGTTCTGAGAAAATTAAAAAGTTGGAGGCGGTTTGAATGGGGTAGACCTGTAGATACTTTAGCAGAGACAATTCAATACACCTTGTCAAGGTAGGCCATGCAAGCCTCTCGAGATACAGATTTGAGCACTTATTGTTCTCCAAGCTGTGCACGACCATGCATATTATGCTATTTGAAGACCAGACCCCTGCGGTCCACACTGCTTGGGCCCATCGTGCAGCCACATTACAGAATGTGGAAACTTTCTCTCCTCCTTTCCTCTCTGCTCTATTCTCCTCCCTCCTGCTGTATTCCCTCTGTGTGCCTCCCTTTTCCTCACTTAACCTTCAGGCATAAGGAATTCACAGAGACATCGAAACTTGATCCCTTTGGTACTCATTGATTTCACTCTGAACATGGTACAGGCTGAGGATTGTGTTGGTTTGCGTGTACCCTTATGTGAAACGACTCCATTTGAAAGAGCCTGTATTTTTTCTCATTCACATTCTTGTGCCTTTAGGTTAGGTTGCGTCCAAAGAATCGGTCAATACCTGATCATTGTATCTGCGTCCATCTTCATCTTCCATTCTGTTTGATCCCTTTCTCCTTGTGTCCAACCTCATTACATCCTTTGACCCCGCCATGTGCCCCCGGCCAAACCCCCTTTTCTGTTGTAACGGCAGTCGTCAAGGTTGTCTCCCAGGGCGACTGAGTAGGTACGGAGGTTGAGTTTGATCAACACTAGTTGATAAATCTCACATCTCACAATATTTTATTTTTTCCAGCAAATATTCCTCCAGAAATTCATTTTAGACATACACATGCATGATTTCTACTTGTGTGTTGTGGTAGCCATTCATCCTTCTTTGCGGTCTCGTTACATCTCCTTTTCTGCATTGATGCTGGTTCTTTCAAAGCTGGCAGAAGACTCTGTTGATTTTTGTGGACTTCATGTACAATATATGACACATGGGTCTAATTTATCCTTATACACAGCATGTATGGGATTTTGATATACAGTGGTGCCTCAGTTTTTGTTTTTTTAATCTGTTCCAAAATGTTAGCCGTAGACTGAATTGTAAGAAAACTGAATACATGTTTCCCATAAGCAATAATGCAAATCCAATCAATTTGTTCCACACACCCAAATAGATTACAACAGAACACATTTTATAGAGAAAAATATAGTTTTCAATGCATATAAATGGTAAATAGGGTTGTACTTGTATAGCGCTTTTCTACCTTTTTGAGGAACTCAAAGGGCTTTGACACTATTCACACACACATTCACACACTGATGGCGGGAGCTGCCATGCAAGGTGTTAACTATAACCCATCAGGAGCAAGGGTGAAGTGTCTTGCTCAAGGACACAATGGACGTGACCAGGATGGTAGAAGGTGAATATTAAACCAGTAACCCTCAGATTGCTGGAACAGCCACCCTCCCAACTTTGCCACGCCATCCCCCAATTATAATTATAGTCCCCCATATTATAATTATAGTTTTCAATGCATGTATTATAGTTAGAATTATAGTTTTCAACATATACACGAATAACCAATGAATTGGATAAATGATAAACATTTAACAACACTTTTACATTTAGTAAGTCTCTTGCTTGGCAAAGACGGAAAATGTGTGGAGTGGGAGGAGAGGAGAGAGCCACACGTATTCAAATGATTTTTTCAAATTCAATAGTATTTCTTGCCTTCTTTATCAAAAGTGCTTTCACTTGCAACCCTGTTTGACTCGGCTTATGGCGCGTTCCATTTACCACAGAAGTTGGAAGTCGGAGCTGGGAATGACATCACAGCCGAGCTATGAGCGTTCCAGTTACCAAGTTGTAAATCAAGATGGCTACATCTGCGAATGCTATTCTTTTGATTGCCTCTTCTAAATATAAACAACTTATGGACAATATGTGTTCCTTCTGCAACTTTCAAACAAGAGGAAACACAAACATTCCATTGTTAGCGCTGTATATGAAAAAAGGTAAATCACACTAGAGTAATAACACACTATAGATATATACTTCCAACAATAAATTGTATATGGCTGATTTAGTGTGACAAAAACGAGCCAGAATAGCTAATTGTGTCCGATACTACAAAAGCTTCTATTTTTTATAAGCATAACAGCCATTTTTAAAAGTAAACTCAGAGGGTGGTGGTGACTCTACAATTTTCCAAATAGGAAATAGGATTTTTGGGGCGTTCCAGTAGAAAGGTTTGACTAGGAACTCATAAATTCCGACCTTAGTACAATTGAAACGCGCCATTATGTTGCCAACTCAAAGGCTGTTTATAAGCTCATTTGCTTAACATTCAAAAGTTAGGATAGGATGTGATGGACTTTATTCATTTCACAATGGGGAAATTATGTGGTTGCAGTGCAGGTACAAAATTCCACAAAAAATAAGGTAAAAATATGTACACTGTGAGTTTGAACCCCTTAACATGACAAAACCAAGCATATGAAAACCAACGTACCACTTCACTGTTTTCAATGTAACCTACCCTTTTGTGAATGGCACTGTATCTATTTTTTACAGTCAAACACATTTGTTTTAATAACAGTACACACTACAAACTCTCCCAAAACATATTTAACACATAATACACCAATCTTTCAAGACATTTTGTGAAAACGAAATATGCTACCTCTAATTATTCAGTCAGCTCCTCGGATACCCCCTTACTTAAGCCTTTGTTATGAATGTGTCAAAGTTGGTAAATTATGGCTCCACTGGGATTAGGTGTATTTTTAATGATTGTCCTTAGAAACTCTGACTTCTTACCTTGATGAATATGTCATCATAAACCAACATGAAAGACCAATGTGTTCATAAAAAACTCATGCTTTCTTCAATTGGACGTTGTGTGATTGTGTGTGAGAAAGAGAGGAAATGGATGTAGTATATTCAAATACATAGATGTGTAATGTACATTTTGCCTTCATACATTTATAAGGTTCTAGGTTTGTGTCTTTGGAATTGAGTAAATTATTTCTAGATTTTACTTGGCTGCAGAAATAAATGAGTTAAATATGGGGTGGATTGATGGGAAAGCTCTAAAGCACAGATTTTGGAAGATGCAGGAAAGACAAAATAGCATAATCAGCGTGTTTCTTAAACTCGAAAGTAATTTGGGGACCTTTTTGTAGGGGGCGGGAAAACTGTCTTTACTTTCTTTGACAATGGAGAGCAAAACATGGGCTCCTAAGAAAGAGCAGAGAAAATGTATTTGTGTGCGCGTGTGTGCATGTGCTACGATGTGTGTGTTCTACCACCACAAACTCACATCCCTTAGACAGCAGGCATGCGTATGCATTGACTCTCTCGAATATCAATGAACCACGCAGTCTCTTCCTCTTCCTCCACCACACACACACACGCACACCAGGGCCTCAGAGGTCAGACAGTGAGTCAATCATCTAACTCGTTGCAATGACACAGAAAAAAATGAGTATGTTTATGTGTTTGTGTGGCATGCATCTTTGTGCATGTGTGCACGCGCGCTGAGCGCAGGGGGCCGGCAGCTGTCAGAGGCTAGGAGCAGCAGACACTAATGAAGCAGATGAATAGTGCAAAAACTCCCAAATAAAAACAGGACAGTTGACATTTTTCATCTGTCAAAAGCAGAAGATGCATGAAAATACGTTGGGGTCTTGTTTAACCCTTTGCCTCCTGGTGTCTGTCGCTGGCTGTTTTTTCTTCTTTTATTCCATCCTCCACCCATGCTTCGGGTTCCATCTGCCTCTATTTTTGTCTTACTTACTTTGAAGTGTATATTTTTGGTAAACATTCGCCAGCCCTCACAGACAAACAGGCACTGAATCAAAAGGCAGACACGGTTCACATTCAGAGAGTAAAAATGGCCTTTTCTTAGTCATTGATTTGAACTTTTACAGCAAGAAGTCAGCATGTTCATTCCTCAGAAAAAAGTGATTAGTTAAAATGAAAATGGAAGCCATCCTTTGACATTTGCATTAAATGTCTCGCACTTTACCACACTAATAATTTACATGTATATCTAATCCCGAGAGATTAGTTCAAATTTCAATTTGTAGGTTAATAAAGGTCAGTCATTAAGTGTTCATGCTTATTCAATAAAGTATGTAAGTATTGTGTAAATGAGAGAAAAATAATAGGCAAGTTCAAGAAGATATATAGATAGTACTTTATTAATTCCTACAGGAGAGTTCCCTCAGGAAAATTAAAAAAAGAAGAAGGGACACACAAAATGTCACGGGTGATATTATTTCGGAATTACGCTGTTTTGCAGGCTGCTGAATTTTCACGGCTATATCTGTCGTTGATGTTTGTCCAGTTTCAATTTAAAATGTCAAAAACATATTTTTCTTAAGATGGTCAATTCAAGTAACGTAGCAAAGAGCAAACTGACATTTTAAACTTGTTGCAACAGTAAACACAGACTATAAAAACAGAAACAACACTAATAGTGAATAATTGCACAAAAAATAAGGCTAATGTTTACAATACCTAAATACTTAAACAAATAAAACAGTAGTACTAGAAGAAAAAAAAAAACAATACTATTTGTTGAAGTAATGCAAAATCAAAGTACTAAATAAATGTGCAAAAACAAATTCAAGAGCAAATGCCGCATTGACATATTCCAAACTGCTTGTCTGTTGTAATTCCAGTAATGATATACTGTGTGTATCTTTAGTTCACATCGTTGCATGTTTTTTTTAGGAAATAGTGACTGTCCCTGTACAATACAGTTGTCATGGTAACACTCACTCCATCACCCTGCCGCCATCTTGCATTGATGTCAAGTAATTACACTGTAGTGTATACTTAAAAAAAATAATTTGAAGATTTTTAATCACAACTTTTTAAATTATTGCCAACTTGTGACTTGTTTTCTAGGGCGAAAAACCCAATTTTTTTCGAGAGACAAAATTTACAAAATTAATTGAGACATTGTGGCGTCTCTAATGTGTATAGTTCTACTATAATTAATCATATGAAAATGCCTGTGCCATACCATTTATCCAAGCATTGTCAACATTAAGGGCTTGGAAGTCTGTGTTTGTTTACCACTGCTTAACCCTTACTGCATGCATATATGAACAAAAGTGGAAAAAGTCAGTAATCACATAGTTTGCTATTATTAGGACACACATCTACACATCAGTAATTGTCTCCTTCTCCTTCCCATGCTGTTACCATCCACATCTGCTTTCCCCCCCTTCGTGCTTAGAGCACCTGGGCTCCAGGGGATGCAGTTTTGTCATTGCTCCAAGTGGAAACGTCTTGCATTCCCGCAACTTACCTCTGCTGCCTTTTTCCTTGCTGCTTTCTCTTTCAACTCAAACTTATCCATGTCTCACAGTGCCATAGATTGGACAGGCAACTCTTTTTCTCATGTTTTCCTTGCAGTGACATTACCAAAAACTTTAAATGGCATACATTTTACTGTAAATAAATGCATAACCAGCCATCTGCAACGATATAACTGTGCTCATAATCCCGGAAGTCTAGAGGAAAAGAACACCGTCCCAACCAGTTGTATGTTCTAAAACCCCATAGCAATTCTTACATTAAGCCTTGTGCACCCCTAGTGTCTCAAACGGGCATTACATGTGTTACATATGTTATATGATTTTTCACCTTGAAAGTCAGTGGTCTGCAATTTTGCCAGGGAGTTTTTTGCAAGTTTTTATGTATTTATTTTTTAATTAAATTACATTGTGTTTTTGATTGCAACATTGCTACAATAAGATCTGAAGATAAAGTATGCACACTTTCTTTAAAGTACACTTTCGGTTCCATTGACTCCCATTATAACTGCTATTTTTAATTTTTGTAGACTGTAATCCTGGTATATAACAATGCTTTTTCCATGACAATCAAATTTATCTAATTCTTGCAGATTGCAAAGCAAAAAAAAATGTTTTGGTGTACTTGTGCCCCTTGTCAGATGTCGCATGAAACCATGAGCCCATTTTTAGGAGCTTTGATCAGAGTGTGGTTATATATATATATATATATATATATATATATATATATATATATATATATATACACATATTTATATATACACATATTTATACAGTACAGGCCAAAAGTTTGGACACACCTTCTCCTTATTCAATGAGTTTTCTTTATTTTAATGACTATTTACATTGTAGATTGTCACTGAAGGCTAAAAAACTATGCATCACATCAACCTACGCATCTTCAAAATAGCCACCCTTTGCTTCGATTACTGCTTTGCACACTCTTGGCATTCTCTCGATGAGCTTTAGGCACACCTGTGAAGTGAAAACCATTTCAGGTGACTACCTTTTGAAACTAATCGAGAGAATGCCAAGAGTGTGCAAAAAAGTAATCAGAGCAAAGGGTGGCTATTGTGAAGAAACTAGAATATAAAACATGTTTTTAGTTATTTCACCTTTTTTTGTTAAGTACCATATTTTCCGGCTTATAAGGCGCACCTTCAATGAATGGCCTATTTTAAAACTTTGTTCAGAAATAAGGCGCACCTCATTATAAGGTGCATAGAATAGATGCTACAGTAGAGGCTGGGGTTACGTTATGCATCTTTTAGATGGAGCTGCGCTAAAGGGAATGTCAACAAAACAGTCAGATAGGTCAGTCAAACTTTATTAATAATTACAAACCAACGTTCTGACTACTCCGATCACTCCCAAAATGAATGAACAGCTGTTTTATTATTTTCCCCGATTCAATAAACACGTAAAAAACAGTCTGATACTTTTACGGTAAATCAAACGTCAGTGCAATCACAATATAGTAACACTCGAAATAGTGCAAAGCAATAATATATCAATAACTCAGCGTTGCTCAAACGATAATGTCACACAACACAACACAACACACAAAATAAACATGTAAAGCTCACTTTATTAAGTTATTTATCATCCACAAATATTTTTCTTCAGTGTTTGAATCAAACAGTTGGGCGAATACGGCATCCAACATAGTCGAAGTCGTCCTTAAACGAGTCAATGTCACTGCTGTTAATGTTAAATTCTCTGGATGCTGCTCTGTTCCCGTGTTCTACTGTATAACTCATCGCCTTGAGTTTAAACTCTGCGTCGTAAGCGTGTCTCTCAATAGGAGCCATTTTGGGGTCTTTACATAAAACACACAGAAACGGCACGCTTCCCGCAGTCATATATCCCAGCATGCACCGCGCGCTTCTTCTTCTACGAGGGAAAATTAAGTCAGCGGCTGCTTACCGTAGAGGAAGCGCTCTTCTTCTTCTACGGGGGAAAATGAAGTCGGTGGCTGCTTACAGTAGTTGCGAGACCTGTTGTGGCTCAATATTGGTCCATATATAAGGCGCACTGTCAGCTTTTGACAAAATGTCAGGTATTTAGGTGCGCCTTCTAGTGCAGAAAATACTTGTCCAGGGTGGAAACCGCCTTCTGCCCATGTGCAGCTGATATAGGCTCCAGCACCCCCGCGACCCCAAAAGGGACAAGCGGTAAAAAAATGGACGGATGGATGGAGAAGTGTGCGTGTGCGTGTGTGTGTGTGTGTGTGTGTGTGTGTGTGTGTGTGTGTGTGTGTGTGTGTGTGTGTGTGTGTGTGTGTATGTACCGCATTTTTAGGAGTATAAGTCGCTCCGGAGTATTAGTCGCACCTGCCGAAAATGCATAATAAAGAACGAAAAAAAACATATTTAGGTCGCACTGGAGTATAAGTCACATTTTTGGGGGAAATTTATTTGATAAAACCCAACACCAAGAATAGACATTTGAAAGGCAATTTAAAATAAATAAAGAATAGTGAACAACAGGCTGAATGAGTGTACGTGATATGAGGCATAAATAACCAACTGAGAACGTGCCTGGTATGTTAACGTAACATATTATGGTAAGAGTCATCCAAATAACTATAACATATAGAACATGCTATACGTTTACCAAACAATCTGTCACTCCCGATTGCTAAATCCCATGAAAAATGTTGTACGTCTAGTCTCTTACGTAAGTGAGCTAAATAATATTATTTGATATTTTACGGTAATGTGTTAATATTTTCACACATAAGTCGCTCCTGAGTATAAGTCGCACCCCCAGCCAAACTATGGAAAAACACTGCGACTTATAGTCCGAAATATACGGTGTATGTATGTATATGTGTGTGTGTCTGTGTGTGTATATATATATATATATATATATATATATATATATATATATATGTGTGTGTGTGTGAAGGAAGGATATATGTATGTATGTATACACAACTATATATATATATATATATATATATATATATATATATATATATATATATATATATATATATATATATGTATGTATATGATATGGTCATTTATAGCTATGGTGAAAAAGCTGGCCTAGACCTACTATAGAGTGTATTCCGTTAAAAATCTGGTCAGAATCCATTGGAAGCTTTTTTCGTCTCCTCAAATCTTTTTATGTCCTGAGACAGTTTCTTCTTGTCTTTCAGATGGCAGCCCTACAGAGTCCATTTTATGGGGATAAGATGAACCTATACTCCCTTTGTAAGAAGATAGAACAGTGCGACTATCCTCCTCTTCCCTCAGATCACTACTCAGAGGAAGTAAGTAATGTCATGTATCACTTACGTTTAATAATATGTAGTTAGTACATGCTCAGGTATGTCTCTTTTTAAATCTTTCAGTGGGTATTGAAATTTTCAGTGAACATTTAAAATGCTTTTTTAAATGCCACATCGTTTATTTAAAAAAACAAAAACCTAAATGTATATTGACCTTTTTAACATGTCTGAAATTCATCCAACTTTTTGAACACAGTTTGATATTTCCCTGTAATATCATTACTCTATGATCAAAAGGCCCGGCCATGATTTTTAACCCTTTGAAAATTAAATCCTGCATATCAAAAGCATCTGGCTGTGCTACAGAGCAGGGTGAAACTAAATGAGCTTGAGTGTCATGTTTCCCTAACTAAATGTTAAATTATCTACCGTAATTCAGCAAAGCCTCATTCGTGCACATGTAATGCAGTCAGGCTGTGGTGATTGCCGGTGACGTGTGTGTGCGTGCTTGTGTGTATACGCTGCGTTTCGCATTTGTGTGCTGGCTCTGCCTGTGTATTTTTCTTGAGAAAACATGTTTTATTTTTCTCAAATCTACATGGAAGTATACAGACATTTCTTTGGATATTACATCATGATTATTGCATTGAAAAACATTTTCATGTAAAACTGCTAAACCTCGTTTCAAATTTAGATGTTCGATAATAACTGGATCTGTTGAACGATAAATTAAAAAAACATACAAATTAATCACACTTAGGGCTGCAACGTTTAATTTATTAATTCGATTAAGTGAAAAATATTTGATTTGCTTATAGTTTTGCTTCGATTGCTCTTTTAATAAGTGTACATAATAATAATAATAATAAATCCAAAATGCACGGAGTACCCGGAACTTTAAATACGTAGATATAGTTTCCATACAGCTGCTACAAAGAAAGTACACACGAGTGGTGGTGTGTGCATGTGGTTATTTGTGTGCCGGCATACAGCGAATAGTTAACTTTTTTTAAGTTTTTTTATTAAAGCACACATGTTAAAAGGGCAACCTCAATATTGATGATGCCCATTCATTAGAAAAGAAGAATGATGGTTATAACAAGCAGAAAAGTCTTTGTTTATTTTAACTCTTTTCCCTATAATACACATTTAAGCTATAGTGTTTTGTCCAATTACTTGATTAATTGAAAAATATAACTGATAGATTACTCTTAACTAAAATGATTGATAGTTGCAGCCCTAATTACACTTTTTAATGTTGATTAACCACGATTAATTGGAATTATTTGCTAGTATAATTTCAAATAACTAAAAAAAAAAAAATACCCCAAATTGTTAAACACAAGGTCAATTTCCTACATAAACATTTTTTTAAAGATTTCCTTTTTTTGCACAACATTTGTTGCTCAAAACATGGTTACTGTTTTATCATAAAGTCCTGTTGGGGTTTATTTTGAAGCAAAATTTGCTAGTGAGGACGGCTAAGCGATATGGACCAAAGCTGATATCGTGGTATTTTTAGTCCGAACACCGGTATACGGTATATACCGGTATGTCTAAAAAAAAACTAAAACATGCAAATTGCTTAAGGTTGCCTCAGTGTTTCATGGCTAGATAACCTGTGTTGAGTACTCAGATTATTCTTGTTGTAAGTAGTATTCTTTTTATTCTTATACAGTAATTAATTTGTTGTTACTATGTCAAAGCAGTTTTGTTCATTAACGTTAGGTTTATAACTTCACACTTGTGCGCGGGCTAGATGGAGCTTCTACTCGCTCGCTGCGGTGAAAGCTGCTGGCTGTTAAATTAAGAACTACTTTTCAGCCACCCAGCCGCTACTCTACAGTAGCTTGATCTGCACAGGCTATGGGGAGGGGTACTTTTAAACCGAGGTCTAGATAAATATTTAACACACCAAGCGAGCAGCAGAGAGGCGCGGTCATTAGCTTTCGTGCTAAGTCGCTAGCAGAAGTTATCAACATAAACTGCTTAGACTGGCGATAAAGTCGCTCCAAGGAGAGATGTAGGTTCTAAAGAAAATTGGTATATGTGTAAATAAAGCTGTAGTCACTCACCAATCGCCAAATGCAGTCACTGTCCAAAGCATTTTATAACTCAGAAATGGAGAAGTAGGCCATATTTATATATTAAAAAAAAAAAAAAAATTGATATATGTCACAGTGCGTCTTCAGAGAAGCCTAAACATGCAGCGATGAGCTGAACAGGAATGCCCTGTGCTTCGCAAGTCAGGCGCAGAGAAGATCAAACGGCCGTAACAAAAGCACTTAAAAAAAAATACGGTATAGTCTCAAATATACCGCTTTCTAAACTATATCGGTATTAACCATAGTACCGGTATATCGCCCAGCCCTACCAACTTTGCACCCTCTTCACTCATCTTCGTACTGGCGCATGCATAGACCTGATCGCTGACCGTATAACTATTCCCGTCTTTTGGGTAAAGGAGCATGTATGGTCAAAAAAGATCATGGGATTAATTTGCGTTTATTTATGATTAATCGCATGCCGTAACTTTGACAGCCCGATTGAGACCATAAAGTTGCACAACAATGAATAATGAGCATGGGTTTTGTATCTAAAATTTTTCCTGAATGTTAAATCTAACTTCTTTCCAATGTCTCCTCTCACTGACCGCTTTGCCACACTTAAGACTAACTTTGTAAGCAGCAGGAAACCACAAGCCTCGCTCTGTTTGAAGGCTGAAAAAAATCCCCCTATTAACGCAAAAAGCATACGTCGTTTGCTCTTTGCAGACTGCTAAAAGCTGCCTGCATTGAATACGCCAATGTTGAAATTCTGTGAAAGTTATTGTCACTTGCAAATATGCCACGTTGAAAAGAATGTGCTTTAGGAATTTAGGAAATTTAGTTAAAAACACACTAATATGCATTGAAGAAAAAAGCTCATGGCCATTAGCTGCGTTTAAATGGCCACTTCTCCACTTTACTACCATGGTGTTTGCATGCAAGAGTCCACTGTGGGTTGTTTAAAGTTGCTGCACTAACTCCTGCAGAGTGCTTTTCATTGCACTTTGGTGTTTACTTCATTAGGTTGACAAGGGCTAATTGCGCTGTGTTTCATGTCTTTGCACGTGTGCTTTTTTTATGTGCACGAGCGCGTATTTGTTACAGTAACTCTCTTTTCGCACACACCCACCGCTCGGAGCTGGAGCGTGCCCCACATGTCACCCCCATCCCGGGGAAAGGGAGACAAAGCGATAGAGTGAACGAATGATGGAGCTCGAGACAGGCTGATGGAGAGATGGAGATGAGGGGGGGTGCCTACAGCGCCTGTCTGGATGTAAACAATGCTCCTGAAGGATCGGCAGCAAACTGTCAGCTGCTCATCTTTGTTGTGTCATTTAACCATCTCCGTCTATGCTTTTCCACCGCCTCCCTTCAGCAGCACCCGCTCCCCCATCCACCCGCCACCTGACACTTTTCACCGCTTCCCCCTCAACCCCACTCGCCATGCAAAGAAGCGCATGAATATTTTACATATCTGCATCTTTTCTAAACCCCACCCAAATCTCCATTCGGCGGTGCTAATTCTCAGACAGTCTGAATTTACATCTTTCTCACACCCAGGCACCCACATACGCACACAGCGGCTGACGCGAACTAGTCCGAGCCGCTGCCGTGCAACAGCAGCCAGGAAGTTGGCAGACAGTTACCATAGCGACCTCACATAGATGTTTTTTTTTCCTCCCTCTGCATCCTTTATTCTTCTTTTTTTAATGATGGTGGTGGCTGTTCCGCATGTGAGCCTGTCTATCTGCTCCAATCAGCCGCTTTGCTTGGCTTAGTGTGTGAGTGCTGGCATGGAATGGCAGCCGCGTGCGTGTGTGTGTGTGTGTGTAAGTATGTATGTGTGTGTTGGGGGGGATAAATGTCTTTGTAGACTTAAGTTAAATTAGGGTTGCGTGATATAGATGATATACGACATAAATTTGGCAGACAAAAGACAGCTTTTAATACTATCGTCATATCGTGATAATTAGATTGACCGATATGTTTTTTTAGGGAAGATACAGATTAGTAGTAGTAGTCAAGGAAGCCGATAACCGATATTTGGAGCCAATAGCCATTTGAAGTAAAAGTTATTTAAACCTGAATAGAATACGTCAGTGAACTGCTGCACAAGGCTTTAAGTTGTTTTTTTAGCATTATTTTTGAGGAAATGTTGGACCACTAGTGACATAATGTTTAATGGGGCACTAATGAAGAGAACAGAATAGAATAGAAAGTACTTTATTGATCCCTGGGGGAAATTCAGCACCACAGTTCGCTCACAATAAACAATAATAATAATAAATAATAGATGACATATATTATATATATATTATATAATATATGAATAATATAAATATATTCTACATATATTCTACATTTAAGTGCAGTCAAGGAACATATGCATTATACAGTCTGATGGCTGTCGGTATGAAGGACCTCCTGTGTCGTTCCGTGTTACATTTTGGGAGTCTGAGCCTTCCACTGAACGTGCTCATTCTCTCCGCAAGGTCCGAGTGTAGTGGGTGGGAGGTGTTGTCTATAATGGCTAGTACTAGTGCTAATGCTGTGGTTAATTCAGAGCCAAACAACATCAGAGGATTTCACAAACATCTTTATTAAGTGTGTCTAATGCTGCGGGTCATAGGAACATCAACATTTACATTTCAAAAGGGAAATCTCCTGGGAAAATTGGTAAAAATATTTGATTTTTCTGTATCACAATAACTCGCCATATACTTAATTTATACACTTTAACAGCGATCCATGGATATCATATATTGTTAGGGTTTCTCGACATATCGCGGTGATTTAAGCAATTTTAGGCTCCTTTAAGTAGCTTATGATAAGTACCGTATTTTTTGGACTGTAAGTCGCTCCGGAGTATAAGTCGCACCTGCCGAAAATGCATAATAAAGAAGGAGAAAAACATATATAAGTCGTACTGGAGTATAAGTCGCATTTTTTGGGGAAATTTATTTGATAAAACCCAACACCAAGAATAGACATTTGAAAGGCAATTTAAAATAAATAAAGAATGGTGAACAACAGGCTGAATAAGTGTACGTTATATGAAGCATAAATAACCAACTGAGAACGTGCCTGGTATGTTAACGTAACATATTATGGTAAGAGTCATTCAAATAAGTATAACATATAGAACATGCGTTTGTGTATACGTTTACCAAACAATCTGTCACTCCTAATCGCTAAATCCGATGAAATTTTATATGTCTAATCCCTTAGGTGAATGAGCTAATTAATATTATTTGATATTTTACAGTAATGTGTTAATAATTTCACACATAAGTCGCTCCTGAATATAAGTCGCACCCCCGGCCAAACTATGAAAAAAAACTGCGACTTATAGTCCGAAAAATACGGTAGCTAGATATTTTTTTCAAGCGGGCTTCTATAATTTCTTCCTGAATGCAAGCACTGAAGTGAAAAAAATGGCAACTCTTCACAAGCACGACAAAAGGGCTGGTGCTTGATCAGTGTTTGTAACTGGCTACTTGACTAATTATTAATTTGTTTAAACACTAAATACTGGTCTCATCACATATGTATATATTGTATCTGCTGAATTAGATCCATTGTAGTTGTTTTGAAGAAAAAAAGGATACCGATATACATCAAAATGCCAAATATCGACACAAATAGTCCGTCTATCACTAGTGATAATGCATGTTGATGACACTTTGGAGCTGTGTCCCGTTAATTTGACAGCGACGAGCGAACGAAGGCGTTCTCAATGCAAGATAGCATCCTCGCTAGCAAGCTTGTGGCTAATGTGCCTCCACAGTGCAGCTTCTAAATCACTAATCTGCGTCTACGTGGCAGCAAATTAAAGGTGTTTCTCACAGGTTGATTATCATTGGAGGACAAGTAACTGTGAAACATGCTACACTCCACGCCGTAGGAGGATACAAAAAAGTATGTCAAACTGCTAAGCGAGAGCTCTTGAATGTACGCAGGTGTGGTCAGATCAATAATAATGTGGACAGTAATCATACCAATTATAGAACCAGTATATGGCCGACACTACAATCGATATTTTTTATTACCGTATCACAAAATCATTTTTGTTATATTTTACAAACTCAGAAAACAAGAGCCAATAGTAGTCTTGGCTTTAGTTTAGTTATTTGGCATTATGGACTCTATGTAATAAAAGGAAAACATTTCAATATGAATTGACATTGGCAAATTTCAGTTATGACCAAAAATGTATTAATTTAATGATCCGAAAATGATCCTTTGTATAAACTGGGCAATTTGGCCACAGAAAACTAAATTTGTAATATCACCCAAAACTAAGGTAAAGTATTAAAACCAAATAAGAGTGTGTTTATTGTATTTTAACAGAAGTCTAGATAGAAACATGTTACTACAGAAAACAACCAGATATTAACAGTAAATTAACAAGTAGATTATTAATAATTTTGAGAAAATTAATACAACTAAAAATGATGCATTGTGTAACCAGCAGCTAAATTGTGAGCCTTTGCAACCGAATATTTTGTTGTTTCAGGAGGCTGCTATATACAGTATATTGCCAAATAGGCCAAATATCGGCCAGTCCTACCAACAAGCGATTAGTGTGCTCAGTCTAGTTACATTTTGTTTATTTAGCGCCTTAAAAGATGGTTTATTCTCCAGAACTGCACAATTAACTCATTGTATTTCCCTTGTATCCCCTTTTAAACCCAACCCCCTCTTATCCCTCTCATCAGCTGAGGAACTTGGTAGATATGTGCATCAACCCCGACCCAGAGAAGAGGCCGGACATCACCTACGTGTACGACATCGCCAAACACATGCAGAACCAGACGCAGGGCAGCTAAGCCTGGAACTGCACAAACTATAGCTTGTACAACTCATCCCTCCTCAATTTCCATGCTGGACGTGTACACATCTATTCGCTTTTATGCAATTACTTAGTCCAGAGCTCATTGAAATAAGCGGGACAGCATTTCTAACATGGTTTTTTTGGAGGTCTAAACGTGAGTGGCAGCCTAAATCCTTTCGGCTCGAGGTAAATATTGCGCTCAAATGATATCCCTGTCCCCCAGAACTCTTCAATTTTTTATTTTTCTAACCGCGCGCACACATGAAATGGCATGACATTTAGTATACTTTTTGTATTTTTTCATGTCACGTCCCTAAATGTTTACATGTAATTCTGTCAAGCAGGTAACATATACTCCAGTAACACAATGGTCATGATGAACTCTGTGAATAATGAAAGTAAATCAGAGGTTAAAAAAAGAGTGTAAAGTTTATTTGCATGATGATGGCACACCTGAGAGAGGTTATAAAAGTGATTTAGTTGGAAGTGTTATGTTGCACTTTTTACCATGGTACTAGAGGCTCGGCAGGGGGATCATGTCATGAAAAGTTGGTTCAGAGGATGCAGGACTAGAGAAGTGCCGGAAGGAGTGCCTGGGCAAATGTCTTCACAACACATCAAACGTGTGTCATTTTGACACCCATGCATTGTTTTTGAAAAGTCAGCTTGTCTTACTTTTGACAGCCTTGAAGGAGTAGTGGAAACGATGATGTATAAAGCAGTTTGCTGTTTACTATTGTTTAAAACAAAATAATAAAAAAAAGAAACCCTCCTTGGTTTAGCTTGGACATTATATTTAAACAGTAAATTGCAATGGCGGGATGCAAATGAGCCACTAGTAAGTTGGTTTATAGTGCCTGAATAGTATGATCGTTAACATTGCTGTGTAAGTTTGCCGTGTGTTCCTTGTGAGGGAACAAATGTTTTTAAGAGACAGATGATTCTTGCTGTATTTGTTTGTAATATATGTCCACGCAACATATCCTCCTGAGAGCTCGTGTCCTCTGCAGTGGACATTACTGTTTTGCATGACAGTTGTTGTTTTTTTCTGACAAGAGAAAACGATCAACAACAAATTGTCCCCAGGGGGATTTATATCTTATGAGAGATGTGTTTGTTGAAAATGTTATATTAGCTTCACTCTGGCTTTGTACAAACCTACATCAAACAAGTAGTGGCGAAACACTCCACAAACAGGGCAGACATTCTGGACTGAAAACACAGTTATGCCATAATATCAAAGCAGTTTTGTGGTTATAATGGGTGTAACGGTACGTGTATTTGCATTCGGCGTTGCGATACTTTTCCACAAGCCTGAGTGGTCTGCTAAAAGCGGAGTGGGTGGCCTTTGGCTAGCTGGAGTCATGGCTAGCGATAGTACCAAAGACAACCGAGAGCACACCTTGTGCATAGGGTCCCATGATCTGTGGCGGCCCCAATTTTGCGTAAAAAAGCACATGTAAAATGTCAATTAAAGAATGACAGAGCGCTTCATATGAAATTTTACCGCAAGCGTAATTCTATCCCCTTTCTGCTCTGTCATTAAAAGAATATAAGGGCACATCTCCCTTAACACTCACAAAACTATTGGTGCTGGGCTGTTAATCCGATTTACTAAGATCGTACCCTGGCTGGAGATGTGCCAGCAACATACTGTATGCAAGTTTATGTTTTGATTGTTAAATTTGTTATTTTGCACAAAAAATACAATAGTGAGCAATTTATTTCTCTTTATGTTTAACACAAAACGTGCAGCAAAGTAAATTCAAGTATGAATAAAAAGTAGAAATTTATTTTTTTACACATGTAAAACAGTGTGAATACTTTTTTTTTAAATGGAATCTGCTAAAGAGAATTTAGCCATGAGTGGCCCTGAGTCAGAGCTGTGGGACCCTCTTTTGACGTGAAGTCTCCTCTTTGACTCAGTCCGTTGAAGCGCTCACAATACCAAATACTCACAATACAATCCAAAAAAAAAAAGTCTGAAACTGCAGCAAAAATAACATGTAAGAAACAAACACCTTAGTCAGGCAGGCTTTAAACATCACATTTTTAAACTTACTGTTTATGTGCTACACAGGCAAGTATTTTGTGTTTCATGTTAAGATAAAATGTTATTTTGAGTTAATGTAAGACTTTTGCGGACTGTTAGTCGCACTTCTTTTTTGTACTTTGGCTGGTCCTGTGACTTTTGTTCAGGTGCGACTTACATATCAAAATGTTATAATGTCACATGTTTTTAATTCATACAGGCTGACAAGAACCGAGCAGAAAACATTTGGCGTCTGCAACCAGGATATGGTGCTCTAGGTTTGTGACAACTATATGCTGGTCATGTACCTCTAAAAACATATATCACAGACAATTGAGAAAGACTCAACACCAAAAAAAATGCCCTAATTTGTAATGCAAACTGCACATTGTAAAATATGCCGCTTACAACCGTAATGAAGCACAAAATTAAGTAGATCAGAGGAAAGCACTGTTCAGTAGAGATGGACAATAGGGCTACAAGATGCAGCTATTAATGTCACACTTTGGGTATAAAGAACATTCAATTATACAACCCACAGCAGAAATTCACATTCTTATCAAGTATATATTTCTAAGTTCTAGTAAAAATATCAAAACTTTTGATTGATTGATTGAAACGTTTATTAGTAGATTGCACAGTACAGTACATATTCCGTACAATTGACCACTTGATGGTAACACCCGTGATGGTAACACCCTTGATGGTAACAAGTTTTTCAACTTGTTTAAGTCGGGGTCCACCTTAATCAGTTCATTGTACAAATATATTCTATCAGCATAATACAGTCATCACACAAGTTAATCATCAGAGTATATACATTGAATTATTTACATTATTTACAATCGGGGGGGGGGGGGGGGGGGTTGGGGGGATTGCGGAGGGAGTTGCTATCAGCACTTCAGTCATCAACAGTTCTATCATCTGAGAAATGAACATTGTAACAGTGTAGGTCTCACTTTGTAGGATATGTACAGTGAGCGGTAAACATGGTGAGCTCAGAAAGCATAAGACCAAGTATATACATTTGATTATTTACAATCCGGGGAGGTGGGATGTTGTGGGGGGAGGGTGTTAGTCAAGGGTTGTAGCTGCCTGGAGGTTTTCTTTTAGTGGGGTTTTGAAGAAGGATAGAGATGCACTTTCTTTTACGCCTGTTGGGAGTGCATTCCATATTGATGTGGCATAGAAGGAGAATGACTTAAGACCTTTGTTAGATCGGAAACTGGGTTTGATGTGGTTTGTGGAGCTCCCCCTGGTGTTGTGGTTATGGCGGTCATTTACGTTAAGGAAGTAGTTTGACATGTACTTTGGTATCAGGGAGGTGTAACGAATTGTATAGACAATGCTCAGTGCAAGTTGTTTTACTCTGTCCTCCACCCTGAGCCAGCCCACTTTGGAGAAGTGGGTAGGAGTGAGGTGTGATCTGGGGTTGAGGTCTAGAAGTTATTATGACAAGCTTGATCTGGGATGTTTGGAGTCTTGATTTGAGGGTTTTGGAGGTGCTGGGATACCGGGAGGTGCATTCGTAGTCAAAAAAGAGTTGAATGAGAGTTCCCGCTAGAATCTTTATGGTGCTTTTGTTGACCAGAGAGGAGATTTTATAGAGAAATCTTGTTCGTTGGTTGACCTTTTTGATTACCTTGGTTGCCATTTTATCACAGGAAAGATTAGCCTCTAGAATGGAACCCTAGGTAGGTGACCTCATCTTTTCTGGTAATAAGAATGTCACCCACTTTTAATAGTGAAGTCAGACTTTCTTAAGGTTGATTTGGGACTCAAATAGGATGGTTTACATTTTACCTAAGCATATGGATAGCTTATTGTCAGAGAGCCAGGTGCAAATTCTACAGAGTTCGGCACTGAGGATACCAGGTCATCAGCAAACAGGAACAACTCACAGTCGCATGCTGATGACATGTCATTTACGTATATTAGGAACAGTAAAGGCTATACTATACTGCCTTGGGGGACTCCAAGGCTTACTGAGAGAGGCGGACCGGGTGCCGTTAACCTCTACCACCTGTTTCCTACCCTCCAAGTAAGATTGCATCCAGCTTGATGAGGTTTTATCAAATTCAATTGCTTTAAGCTTATCCAACAGTATAGCGTGATTTACGGTGTCAAAGGCCTTCTGAAGGTCAAGCATGACCATTCCGCCGTATTTGCCCGCGTCCACCTCATGTTTGATGTGGTCGATCAGAAAGAGAACGCATGTGTCAGTGAAGTGGTTAGTTCTGAAGCCGGATTTAAATTTGTAAATGATTTTTTTAGTGGCAAGGTATCTATCGACCTGTTCATAAACTATTTTTTCCATTACTTTCAAAATGGAATTGAGAACAGAAAAAAGGTCGGAAGTTACCAGGTTCTAATTTGCTTCCTTTTTTAAAAAGGGGAGTTACTCTTGATATCTTAAAACTTAATACAAGTCACAATCGCCTGAATAGTAATTTTTCAGTGAGATATAAGAACTTGTTTTAAGGCAATGGCTCTTAGGATAATATACTACTCTTGAGCACCATAATTCTGTTATAAGACACACAACTTCACAATACTAGTAAGTATAGCTTGTAATGGGTTTTAATTGTGAATTTATTACTTCAATAAATCTTACCAAGACAATTTTGACTTGTTACATTGGCAGATTTTTTTGCTCATTACAAGTTATTTTTGCTTGTATCAGTTGGTTTCGCTTGTAATGAGCAAAAATATTTTATGTTACTACTTACAACAAAATCAAAAATAGTCTTGATAAGATTTTTTTAAAGAAGACATTACCAATTAAAATGTATTATTAACTATACTTACTAGTATTGTGAGGTTTTGTGTCTTATAACAAACGTGTGATGCTCAAAAGTAGTATGCATTTCCTCAGAAGATCTCTTGCCTAAAAAAAGTTCTTATGTCTCATTGACAAAATTACTATTCAGGAGATTGTCACTTGTATTAAGTTTGTATCGATATTTCGACTAAAACTTAAAAATATATACTTGATAGGATTGTGAGTTTTTCCCGTGCAATAATTTGCACTCGCACTTTCTTAATAAGAAACCAGGGTTATTCAAAGTGTTATTTTTTATTGGCTTCTTCTAAAAATAAAATTTGTTATGCATGAGACATGTTACACGAATGTGCTTTCTCAACAACTGTATAACACAAAGCGTATATATTTTATGACAGTATGTTGACAAACAGTAGCATTTTCAATGAGCAAAATGTATCAACGATGCCCCCACATTTTTACTTTATTCTCCATTTGTATTTGTTACATGGGATTGCATTTTTTTACGTTTAATAAAAAAAAACAATTAATCTACAAAGCTAAGCAGTTTTATGCTTTGCAACCCCCTATTCTACTGAAAATTAACCAAACGTGATTATGGCGTACCGTTACACCCAAAAGGTATATTTTTTGAAAAAAAAAAGTGCAGGTTTAGTTAGTAGTAGAGATGTAACGTATGAACATTTCATATCACCATTATTGTGACCAAAATTTTCACGGGTGTCATTATCACGGCATTGTTGATTGTGCTCAAAAGTACTTATACACACCTCAGGGCATTCAATGGATTGCAACTGGACTACTGGGTTTGTCTTTGAAGATGATTTGCTGCTAAACCGAGTAGGCTTCATTAGTTCGTGCTCATAGACTTCGATTGGTCAGATCCAGTCGAGCGACTGGTGCCAACACCCAAAATATTTATACTCCAAAAACCAAGGAGTGAAAACAACAACTGTCAAAGCCAATGACAGTCGTTGAAGTTTAATTTCCCCTTGTTAGTATTTAGGTATTGGGTAGCAGAACAATGCTTTGGATCAACTACTACCAGTCCAAAATAGTCGAACTCCCTTACGTAAGCATTCCATTCAGTTGTAAACAATTGTAGCAAACCTTTCCATGGAGGACATGGAAAAGAGAGCTTTAAGCTCTTTTAAAGGAACAGCACCAGGTCATATGTACAGATATGTGGATTACACATGGGTGAAAATCAGAAACCAAGAAATGCAAGCCTTCACAGAGATTATTAACTTAGTGGACAAAATCATCAAGTAAACATGTGAGAATGTCAAAGAAAGTACATTGACAATTTTTGGACTGTGATGTCCACATTGGAGAAAACAGGCCTCCATGTCGTGGTTTCTCGAAATCCCACACATACCGTTCAATACCTACGTTTTGACTCACAGCACCCACTAGAACACAAACTGTCCGTTATCAGAACCCAACAACACAGTGCTGATAATATTC
Organism: Nerophis ophidion; assembly: GCF_033978795.1. Taxonomy (NCBI): domain Eukaryota; kingdom Metazoa; phylum Chordata; class Actinopteri; order Syngnathiformes; family Syngnathidae; genus Nerophis; species Nerophis ophidion. The sequence goes on along the minus strand of NC_084632.1, from coordinate 25,178,388 downwards.
CTACCAGCCCACAGGTCAAAGAGAAAGAGTATAGGCATTTATAGGAAGGCCCTCATAACGTGATTACATGTGATTGTTTGTGAAAAGTGCAACCAGTTACAGAAATAACAAGAACAGAGAGAATGAGGAGGAAAAATGTAATAGACGCAAAAATAGTGTCATTCCATATGTATTAGGTCTGTCTGAGAATAATTCTTAACCAACACAACATCTCAGTGCACTTCAAACCAGGCAACACCCTGGGACAGAGACATCCACTAAACACCCACAAAACAAATCCGGTTTATGCTATCCAGTTTAGTGATAAACGCACTGATTCATATATTGTGGAAACAATACAACCACGAAGCCGGCGCATGGGACAGCATGGACGGGCAAACTCTTCAGGCCAAGACTCAGCCCTGCACCTCAGGGACAAACAGCACTCCTTTGAGAACAAAAAAATACTAATTCTGAACAGGGAGGATGGATGGTACGAAAGAGGAGTAAGGGAAGCCATATGTCAAGGTTGAAAAACAGTCTCTGAACAGAGAGGTGGTCTGCGACACCACCTGTCAACACTGTCCTTTCAACCATTCCTAAAAGACTGCAATTTAGCCTCCAACAAATAACAGGAGTTACAAACATTGTGGTCATCTTCTGTGACCAGAATGCCATTTGTTTACAACTGACTGGATTTCTTACATAGTGGATTCCGACTATTTTGGACTGGTAGTAGTCGATCCACAGCAATTGTTCTGCCACACAATACCTCAATGCTAACTCGGGGAAAATACACTTCAGCGACTGTCGTTGGCTTTGACAGTTAGGATTGTTTGTTTGTATTAGATAGGGCGAAACCATCCTTGCACAGGCACACCCTTCTAGTTTTGGAGTATAAATATTTGGGGTTTTGGCACCAGTCACTAGACTGGATCCGACCAGTCTAATTCTATGAGCACGAACTGATGAAGCCTACTCGGGTGAGCGGCGAAAGGTCTTCGAAGACAAACCAAACAGTCCAGTTGCGATCGATTGAATGCCCTGAGATGGCAATGACCTGGATGAATGAGAACATTCATAGACACCTACTCAAACACAGACATTTTAGCTGACCTTTATTTAAAAATTACATGAATAAAAGCACAATCTGTAGGTCTAATCTGCACAATGCTCAGAAAGTGATGTGTTTACATAAGTTTAGCCGTGCTAGCTTGCGAGCAGCACACCAGTTGCTAAGGCTGGCTTCTGTAGAAAATGAGCTGTCACCAATCTGTGACTTTATCCAAGGGCAGTTCTCAATCACGGTTTTACGATAATTTTGATTTGAAGCGGTAACACTAGCCGTCAGGAGTTTTACCGCTTTTTCTCATTAATACCCTCCATCCATCCATTTTCTACCGCTTATTCCCTTTCGGGGTCACGGGGGGCGCTGGCGCCTATCTCAGCTACAATCGGGCGGAAGGCAGGGTACACCCTGGACAAGTCGCCACCTCATCGCAGGGCCAACACAGATAGACAGACATCATTCACACTCACATTCACACACTAGGGCCAATTTAGTGTTGTCAATCAACCTATCCCCAGGTGCATGTCTTTGGAAGTGGGAGGAAGCCAGTAATCTTTATATCCCTACCTATTAGAGTGTGACTTTTTGTCCTACATCCTGCAACTGGTTGGTCCACATTTTTTGTAAATAGTGGGATATCTGTCCCACAGTTTAATTACCAAAGTTTATATCAGGTATTTTGTTTTGACAATTGAACAGATGACATATGTTTACAACATTGTCTCATTATGCCTTTTCCACCAGAAGTTCAGGAACTTTAGATTCCTGGATCTCTAGGTTACTGTAGAAGTGTGTGATTTGTTTTTCCACTGCGTTTCCCAGTTCAGGGTAGTTCATACAAACCAGACTGAGGATGTATGGAGGAGTGGTTTAACGTATTACTACACTAATACCATGTAAATAAACAGACAATCTTAGGTCAGAGTAATTTAAATAAAAAGTAAGTAAATTAAATACAAATCAATGATATACAAAACTATATGATTTAAAAACTAAAGTGTACCAAATTGTTCATAAAATTTCACGCATTTGTCAGCAATGTCCAAAAGTCGGAAAGTCGTCATCTCTGTGAATTCATAAGGGTCAGGCATTTCCTGTAGGTCCATTTCAGCTGTAAATAACATATATGAATAATAAATGTCGGCATTTGTCTCACACCAACACATCGGCTTTAGCGTTAGCTTGTTAGCATTAGCATTCTGTTCACTCGGGTTTAGGTAAATAAATCCACAGATGAACTGGTGCTGACTACTTTTACAACATGCAGTAAAGTAAATAGTTAATATTTGATGTTATTTACCTTCATTCCACTCATGTGCTGCCTCCTTTTTTCCCACATTTATCCAACAAAGTCAAAGTAGTAATTGGCTGAGGTCGCCGTTTGGAGTGCGGCTTCAAACTCCTTCGTAAATACGTTTAAAAGAGTCAGTCCACTTCTTGTAGCTTCGCGTAACAAAATGAAGTTTGTAAATATAATAAGCTGCATAGAGTTTAAAAACTACGGGTGAGTAAAAACACTCAAATTATTCCACTGATCAGTTCCTGCATTTCGAAAGCTCCTTTCATTCTACTTTCTCTCCATTTTCAAGTTTTGTTGAAATATAAACACACAAGAAATAAGAAAAATAAGTCACTGCGTATATTCCAATGGCGGTCGGGTGTTTGAAAACCACATTTTTTAGAAATGCCCCCCAACAGTGTTCAACCAGTGTTCATCAAGGTTCAGGGTCACTTCGAAAAATCTCGCCTAGCTCGGAGGAACTCAGAAAGCTTCCTAAAGAACCAAATCTACCCGGATAGTTTTCGGTGGAAATACGGGAAACTTTATTTACCTGGGGAAGTGGGGAGGTTCCTGTAAAACTTCCTGTGGTGGAAAAGAGCCAATTGTGATTAAAAATGGAAGTTATAATCAATCCTGGCGACACTTATTTGCTTTGACATGTATTATTTTGTTTTTATCAGAGCCTGCGTGTTGCAAGTGTACAACTTGTTTTATTACCATCAAATACAGCAGAGACGTCATTTTGCTATGAGTAACACAATACATTGATCACTTTTTTATTCTCCCATCACCGTAAAAACATTCTGTGCTATTTAACCTGAACTTTCAGTATTATTAGTAATTTCAAGGACATTTTCTCTACCAAGCAATGTTTTTTTTTCTAGAAACATGTTCTTTTCAATATTTCCCAATTCTTTGTCAAACAAGCAAATTATAATTGTTTATTTTTTGACACAAAAACGCCTTATAACCAAAACAACATAAGCTTTAAACACGCTTAAGCTCCAAAGCGCCATCGTCACTCACAACCTTCAGAGGAGATGTATGACAAACAAAAATTTTTTTGTCGTTTTTATATACGAAATATGTTTTCAAAGTCTCTAAATAAAATTTGAACTTGTCCTATTTCATTTGAACGTGAACATGCGCATATCTTATGTTAGACGTTTGCGCACAGACAATGAGATCTCGTTAGTAAGTCCTCACAAACGTACACAGTGTTGGGCTTTGGGGTGGTTCTTATTAGGGTACATTTTCTTCATCGTGGGCTCCATAATTTTACCTGGACTCTGTTACATTTTCCAAAAGCCATTGCAGAGCGGAAAGGGTTTTCCCCAAAGTAAAATTTACCGACACTAAAGGGGTTATTTATGGTTTGGCTAGTGGTTGTTTTGCCTTCATCTTACATTAAAGAGAGTCGGGGGGCCATGTCGAGTATTATATCTAAAAGAAATCAAGCTCTAACACGGGTTCTATTTAGGAGCACCATCCGAGCTTGATTTTCGTTTTCATTCATATCCCATCCAATTACTCAAATCAATTTGTGTCCACTTGTTGATTGTACACGTTTGATTTGCCACATCATCACCTTCATTTGTACCAGATTAAATAAGCACCATACACATTTTGTTTCGTCTACATTTTGGAAATTTCGGCAGATGTCTGTTTTCTGCAGTTTGTGTCATTATATGTGGTCGTTTTGTCCATTGTGGGGAAAGATAAGAGTTTTACAGAGAGAAAGAAACATCCTCTTTCTGTTGCATTCATTACAGACTTAAGGTAATATATGTTCTGTACTCCAGTCCTTTGGTCCAGATCATTTTATATGGCCCGCTAAAGCCTCTAATTAATGCACATTGAAAAAAAAATACATGTTTTTATTTTTGTCAATTTTGATAGAAAATTGTACTGCAAGCTATTTTTTTGTCATCAACGCCCTTTCAATAAAGCAACTATGCAATAGTTGTATCCTTCAACTTCTGCCTGGCACTTTGACTCTTGATTTTAAAAGTTTAATTTTGTTGGTGAAGCAAAACGCATTCATTCAAATAGTTAAAGACGGCCCTTCTGAGTGTAACCATGGTGAAAACAACATGCCTTTGAGGATACTGATTGGTTTGTCCATTTTTGGACATCTTAATATTTCCAAGTCTTCCTGGCTATCATTGTTTATTTTTAACACCATTTTTGTATTATTTTGAATTTACTGTATTTAAATACAGTGGGACCCTGACAATGGAGTCAATTTGGTTCTACTGTATGAAGCTCAAAATACTGGTATCGCAAATTAATATTCCCCATTGCAATGAACTGATATACTATTATTCCATTTCGGCCCCTCAAACAACACAATTTTAACATGTAACACAAGTTATAATAAGATAAACACATTTTTATGTAGTGAATATTGTATCTAAAACAATACCTCAACAGTAGCTCATGTTAAGAGTGTATTGAGATAAGAGCTGCTCTGGTTTATGCTTTAAGTTACAAGCAAAATAATTGAGTTACAAGCACCCCCACCATTATGCGTTGTAGTAAATGTCACATTGAACCCCGTAAGATTTGACCAAAACATATTGTCTTACTCACTAGCATTAGCTTTTAGCTAGAGATCAAAATGTTTCCTATTTTGGTTTTCCAACCATCGGCATGAAGAAGGTGAGTGGGAGGGACAGTGCTGAGAATAAGAAGTGGATGATATTCATTGGATTAACAAATGAAAGTAGAACATGACAAACCGTGAAGCCAACTTGGCAAAGCATGTCAGGCGTATCATGGCTAGTCTGCACCACACCGAAGCAGAATGAGTGAAAGGCGGACATTTATCCATGAAAATTCTGAACGGCTGCGGATGGCGTGTTTGACAGAAAAGCAGCTGGAAAGACATAAAGTAGAAGTCCACTCTCCAAAGGAAATGCTGTTCATTAATATTGCATTACTTCATAAAACTAGTGTGTTACTAGTACATGCTATTGTATTGTGTTTATGCAATATTTCTTATATAAAAGTTTTTTTCAAAAGTCATGTTAATATTGGGGGAGCTAACATCAATTACATTTATTTCAAATCATTTCAACACCTGACGTGGATTTGAGATACAAGTGTTTTGAGTTACAGAACCAATTAAGCTCATAAGCTGAGGTACTTCCCTAGTACAAAAATTACAGTAGTTTTATAAAGGAATGTAATAATGTACAGCATTTATCGTGGGGAACGGACTTCTACATTATCTTTGGTGAAGTGCTTCGCGGTCATCAGCAGCTTTTCCATATTTTTGTAGATAAATGTCTGCTGTTTGGATATTATATCAACATCCTTAGCTGTTTTCAACTCCTTCTGCTTCAGTATGGTGCAGATTACTTTGCTAAGTCGACTAAAAACACACTCCGGTCATTGTTTTTTCTCGTGCTGTCAAAATGATTAATCACACTTTTGAATCTGGGTTAATCATGATTAATCACAGGTTATTAGGTTCTTGCATAATTTAAATAAACTTGAAAAACCTGCTCAGTAGCCTTGTGGTCATAGTGTCCGCCCTGAGATCGGTAGGTCGTGAGTTCAAACCCTGGCCGAGTTATACCAAAGACTATAAAGCTGGGACCCATTACCTCCCTGCTTGGCACTCAGCATCAAGGGTTGGAATTGGGGGTTAAAATCACCAAAAATTATTACCGGGCGCGGCCACTGCTGCTGCTCACTGCTCCCCTTACAGTTGTGATCAAAATTATTCAACCCCCACACAATTTTGGTGTTTTAGCAAGTTGGACATTTATTCCGTATTTTGTTTATATTCATATCAAATAAAGATGTGTCAAATAGACAAAAGCAACTTAAATTGTAACACTGTATTTTACAAAATACCAAAAAAGGACATTTTTCTTTATATCTCATTGACAAAATGATTCAACCCCCTAGTTACATGCATCTTTAGTACTTAGTAGAACACCCTTTGGCAGTAATTACATCCTTCAAACGTGATACATAACCGGACACAAGCTTCTTGCAACGATCTACAGGTATTTTAGCCCATTCCTCTTGGGCAAAGGCCTCCAGTTTATTCATATTCTTGGGCTTGCGTGCTGCAAATGCCTTCTTCAAGTCCTACCACAGGTTTTCTATAGGATTTTGGTCTGGCGACTGTGAAGGCCACTCCAGTCTTCCAGCCCTTCTTCTGCAACCACTCTGATGTTGATTTGGAGGTATGCTTGGGATCGTTGTCCTGTTGGAAGGTCCAACGTCTCCCAAGCCTCAGCTTCGTCACTGACTTCATGACATTTGCAGCTAATATATCCTGGTAGGAAAGAGAATTCATAATGCCTTGAACGCGCTGGAGATTCCCAGTACCTGAGGCAGAGAAACAGCCCCAGAGCATGATTGACCCCCCCACCATGCTTAACAGTAGGCGAGGTGTTCTTCTCTTTGTAAGCTTCATTTAATCTCCTCCAGACATAATGTTGATTCTAAGGCCCAAAGAGTTCCACTTTTGTCTCATCACTCCATAGAACAGTTTCCCAAAACCTTTGGGGTTTGTCCAGATGATTTTTGGCATACTGGAGTCTATTTTTCTTGTGCCTGGTAGTCAGAAGTGGGTTGCGCCTGGGAGTTCTGGCATGGAGGCCTTCATCTCGTAGTGCGCGCCTTATTGTCTGGGACGAAACCTGCGTTCCCCCTTCTGCAATGTCCTGTTGTAGTTCCTCAGCTGTTACCCGGGGGTTTTTCACCACTGTACGCACACAGCATCCTCATTCTACCACGCCCAGGTAGTGTTTCCACTGTGCCTTTAGCTTTAAACTTGCGAATTATGCTCCCAACTGTGTCTCCTGGAATGTGTAATGTCTTTGCTATTTTCTTATATGCATATCCTTTCTTATGAAGAGAAAGTGCGTCCTCTCTTGAGTTCTTTGACCACTCCCTGGACTTCACCATGTTGGAAATACACCATTGACAAGCTACAAGAAGCTGAGCGTCACAGTCTTTTTTCAATCAGTTTAATTGTTGCTCGTTATGGTTCTAATCACATCTACAGGTGTTTTCAACCCCTGATTGAAAAGACCTTATTCAAATTCTGTTCTTAAGAGTTATGATCTTCAAGGGGATGAATAATTTTGTCAATGAGATATTAAGAAAAATGTCCTTTTTTGGTATTTTGTAAAATACAGTGTTACAATTTAAGTTGCATTTGTCTATTAGACACATCTTTATTTGATATGACTATAAACAAAATACGGAATAAATGTCCAACTTGCTAAAACACCAAAATTGTGTGAGGGTTGAATAATTTTGATCACAACTGTACCTCCCAAGGGGGTGAACAAGGGGATGGGTCAAATGCAGGGGACATTTTTCACCACACCTAGTGTGTGTGTGACAATCATTGGTCACTTTAACTTTAAGTTTTACTAAAGCTTTAGGAGACCAGTCCTTACAAATCTAGTAATAATAGCGTCAAGAAGCGGTCTAAAAATCAACATATTGGATAGGAAAACAGCCACCACCCTGCCCAAAAAGGAATATACCCTCATTGTTCTACTAAAGATAAGGTATAAAGGGAGTACATAATACCCGCAATCCAAGTTCCAAGGCCTTCAAGGTAAGGCACAGAATTTACTTAGGGACATAAGATTCAAGCACAGAGTGTACACTTGGGAAAATATTAGCTGCTTTAAACGTCCATCCATCCATTTTCTAGAGCTTGTCCCTTTTTTGGGGGGTCGCGGGGGGTGCTAAAGCCTGTCTCAGCTGCATTCGGGCAGAAGGCGTCGTACACCCTGGACAAGTCGCCATCTCATCGCAGGGCAAAGACACTAAACTGTACATTATTGTTCAACACTTGTTTGTGGTCACTTTAAAAACACTTTTTTAAATATTTGTTTGTAAAATTGGATGTTCCTGCATTTAAATATTTGCATATAAAAATACTTTTTTGTAGTATTAAATATGATTCGAACATTATGTTTTCGTCCTGGTCGTGGGAACTGTGGACCAGCTCTATGCTCTCGGCAGGGTCCTTGAGGGTGCATGGGAGTTTGCCCAACCAGTCTACGTGTGTTTTGTGGACTTGGAGAAGGCATTCGACCGTGTTCTTCAGCAAGTCCTGCAGGGAGTGCTCAGAGAGTATGGGGTATCGGACTGTCTGATTGTGGCGATCCGCTCCCTCTATGATCAGTGTCCAGAGGTGGGTAGTAACGCACTACATTTACTCTGTCACATCTATTTGAGTAACTTTTGGGATAAATTGTACTTCTAAGAGTAGTTTTAATGCAACATACTTTTACTTGAGTATTTATATATAGAAGAAACGCTACTTTTACTCCGCTCCATTTATGCAAATATAGCTCGCTACTGATGTTTATCGATCTGTTAATAAACGTTTTTTTTGTTTTGGTTTGTCAGACAGACCTTCAAAGTAGGATCTATCGCATGCCTGCGTTTCACCAATCAAATGCGGTCACTGATGATGTTTGACTACGTTTCACCAATCAAACAGAGCCAGGCGGTCACATGATTAACTTCCCAAAAAGTTTCAGCGGCAAACAATAACAATGGCAGAGACAACAACGAACGCAAACACCCCTGTTCACGCTTCAGACAACCAAAAAACTGTTATGTAAGGCGTTGTCATTTGTGTCTCCCCAAACAAGTGGACAGGATCTTCAGCGCTCACTGGATCGGTTCGCTGCCGAGTGTGAAGCGACCGGGATAAGAATCAGCACCTCCAAGTCCGAGTGCATGGTTCTCGCCCGGAAAAGGGTGGAGTGCCATCTCCGGGTTGGGGAGGTTACCCTGCTCCAAGTGGAGGAGTTCAAGTACCTAGGAGTCTTGTTCACAAGTGAGGGAAGAGTGGATCGCGAGATCGACAGGCGGATCGGTGCGGCGTCTTCAGTAATGCGGACGCTGTATCGATCCGTTGTGGTGAAGAAGGAGCTGAGCCAGAAGGCAAAGCTCTCAATTTACCGGTCGATCTACGTTCCAATCCTCACCTATGGTCATGAGTTTTGGGTTATGACCGAAAGGACAAGATCACGGGTACAAGCGGCCGAAATGAGTTTCCTCCGCCGGGTGGTGAGGCTCTCCCTTAGAGATAGGGTGAGAAGCTCTGCTATCCGGGAGGAACTCAAAGTAAAGCCACTGCTCCTCCACATCGAGAGGAGCCAGATGAGGTGGTTCGGGTATCTGGTCAGGATGCCACCCAAACGCCTCCCTAGGGAGGTGTTTAGGGCACGTCCGACCGGTAGGAGGCCACGGGGAAGACCCAGGACACGTTGGGAAGACTATATCTCCCGGCTGGCCTGGGAACGCCTCGGGATCCCCCAGGAAGAGCTGGGCGAAGTGGCTCGGGAGAGGAAAGTCTGGGTTTCCCTGCTTAGGCTGTTGCCCCCGTGACCCGACCTTGGATAAGCGGAAGAAGATGGATGGAGCATTATGTTTCTGTTTAATTACAATACGTTTGTTTAATCCTAAACATTCCTGCCAGTCCATTTTACACAGAATGGCATTTTTAAAGTCTTTTTTAATTTTTTTAACATTTTCCACAATAATGTTGTACTTTGGCCATGATACTGTGATTATGGTTTCGTGAGATTTTGACTATTAATAAATGTACGCATTCTAAAACACATTTGTGGCAGGTCAAAGATGCATGGAAACACCCTTGCACCGGAGAGGAAATTGTCTTCAGTTTTTTCTAGAAGCATAAAAAAAAAAAAAAAACCCTCTTAACTGATGAAACCGTAAAAGAGCAGAAGTATGAAGCAGCCCTGCCAGCTCCCGGTGTATTAGCCTTCAGGTGCAGCACGTCGACATGCTTGCACTCCTCTCCAGAGGTGATGTTTGCTTAAAAGGCATGTAGACATCTGCTCCTTTTCAAACTCTTGACTTCAAGCCCGCCTGAGCCGACGCGCTAAGTCTTGGAGTTACAAGTTTGATCATTTGTGCGCGCGCCGTGGCCTCCAGGATAGCGTGACTCTTAAGTTAATGTGGAAGCACAGCTCGCTCTGGGACACTGCAGCGATATTACAAGGAATTTACATATGAGAGACCGGGCAATTATTTCCCTGCTTGTATGTGGCCAACACTTCTCGAAGCTTGCCGTGCGCTTAAACCGCAGGGAGCGCCGCTTCAAGGCCTGAGGAACAACCCTGTACTTTTGTTTTTTTGTGAGTGGAAAGTCCACGGGGGGAACACAACTTCTGCATCGGTGGCCGTTACAATGACTCGTGTTGTTGATGATGCGTTTGAGGTCATTAATCGCCTTGTTTCCCTTAAGCAAGTCCTTTTCCCACCAAGGGGGGGCCGCTGGGGTCTCTGGCTCTAATGAACTCCACAGGGACCGTTCAGTTTCATCGCGGCAAAAACATTGCTCCCGCTGTGCATTGAACACAGCGAAAAACAAACAAAAATAAATATTTGGAATTAATACTCACCTTGTTACAGAACTGGGCAAATTAAGACCCGGGGGCCACATGCGGCCCGTTGAGCTTTTCAATCTGGCCCGCCGGATATTCCCCCCAACATTTTTTTAGATCTTTAAAATGGAAAGTGTAGCTGCTATTATGATGCGCAGTGATGTTTTCTGAAGGCCTACTGAAATGAGATTTTCTTTTTTAAACGGGGATAGCAGGTACATTCTATGTGTCATACTTGATCATTTCGTGATATTACCATATTTTTTCTGAAAGGATTTAGTAGACAACATCGACGATAAACTTTGCAACTTTAGGTCGCTAATAAAAAAGCCTTGCCTTTACCGGAAGTCGCAGACGACGACATCACAAGAGTGAGGGCTCCTCACATCCTCACATTGTTTATAATGTGAGCCTCCAGTATCAAGAGCTATTCGGACCGAGAAAGCGACAATTTCCCCATTAATTTGAGCGAGGATGAAAGATTCGTGGATGAGGATATTGACAGTGAAGGACTAGAAAAAAAAAGAAAAAAGTGAAAAAAAAAAAGGCGATTGCATTGGGAGCGATTCAGATGTTTTTAGACACATTTACTAGGATAGTTCTGGTAAATCCCTTATCTTTCTATTGTGTTGCTAGTGTTTTAGTGACTTAAATAGTACCTGATACTCGGAGGGGTGTGTTGACGCCAGTCTCTGAGGGAAGTCACGGCAGCTGCATGGATGGCACAAGCTCCGCTGATCCCCGGTAAGAGGCGACTTTTTACCACAAATTTCTCACCGAAACCTGCCGGTTGACAAGTGGTCAGGAACCATGTTCGCTTGACTGCTCTGATCCGTAGTAAAGCTTCACCTGCGGGAATTTTAAACAAGGAAACACCGTGCGTTTATGTGGCTAAAGGCTAAAGCTTCTCACCTCCATCTTTCTACTTGGACTTCTCCATTATTAATTGAACGAATTGCAAAAGATTTAGCAACACAGATTGTAAAAATACTGTGTAATTGCACGATGAAAAGAGACGACTTTTAGCCGCAGGTGGTGCTGGCTAATATGTCCCTTCCAACCAATAACGTCACAAACACGCGTCATCATTCCGCGACGTTTTCAACAGGAAACTGCGGGAAATTTAAAATTGTAATTTAGTAATACAGGCCGTATTGGCATGTGTTGTAATGTTAATATTTCACCATTGATATATAAATTATCAGACTGCGTGGTGGGTAGTAGTGGGTTTCAGTACGCCTCTAATGACTGCAAGTCTTCAACTATACAAAGTATTTCAATGGTTGGAATCTGCGCTTATGGATGATATACCAATTACTATGGTAATCTAATTAGTTACTATGGTAATCTAATTAGTTACTATGGTTATCTACGTCACAGCAGCTCAGACGAGGCACCGAGCAGTGTGGGGGGGAAGCGTTTCACAACAAAGTTCTAAAGCTTAGTGATATATCAGATCGTAGGTGGCTTTATTTTGTACCCATCGCGTTATTTCTCTGTTTGTTGCATTTTTGTTGCCTTTCACTTGATTGTAAAATATGTCGATCAAAAGGGGCTGTGACATTCATATTTTGTCAATATTCAGTGTTTTATCCTTCATAGAAAATAATAAATTCCATTACGTTTTTTAAGGCGGTCTGTCATAACGTTTTTAGCATTCAATCAGACATTATTGTTAATGTTTTGTATTAGTGTCGCTAAAAATAGATATACTGGCCCCCAGACACATTTTTTTCTCTAAATGTGGCCCCAGAGTCAAAATAATTGCCTAGGCCTGCCTTATTAGCATTTTTCCCCCTTTTGTATTGTTAATATTCTGCTATATACTTGTCAAGACTAGGACTATGGTGTGGATTGTTTTCCCGAGGTGCGAAGGTCATGGTGTGAAGGTCATGACATCTTTTAATTTTAACACTCAAAAGTACTACAAAAACAAAGGGTATAAACACAAACTCGCACAAAGGCAGAAGTATGGGAAAAAAAATAAAACTTGCAAACTATGGCATGAATAAAGAAAACTTACTCGGAACGAGAAAAGACCATGAAAAAGAGCAGCACGGATCATCAGCATGGTGTATAGAGGGTGATGTCGCCAGGCTGCCTGCCCGGCAACTGCAGGCTTAAATAGTGATGTGGTGATTGACAATAGGTGCATGAGTCCAAATGAATCAGGTGTGTGACAGGTGAAAACTAATAGGTGGTTATGGAAACAAAGCAGGGAGAGGAAAAACAGGAACTGACAAAATCCAAAAACCAAACAGAACATAGCCAAACTAAACATGATCACCAGGACATGACAGCACTAGAGGTGGTTTTAAAAGCTGTGTGTGCATTCCAGCATGTCGTGCAGCCCTAAGTCCATCTTGTGGTGGAAATTCTTCACTGCACTTTTTGCCTTTTTTTTGTGCTCATGCACTGGTTCTCAAACTTTTTCTGCCAGGCTCCCCTTCAGATGAAAAACAAAAGTCCCATCAGTCACAGAATTAGTTTTTTGATTGATTGAAACTTGTATTAGTAGATTGTACAGTACAGTACATATTCCGTACAATTGTCCACTAAATGGTAACACCCGAATACGTTTTTCAACTTGTTGAAGTCGGGGTCCACGTTAATCAATTCATGGTAGTCAAGTTTTGATTTATTGACATAACATAAATGTCTTTTTCAAAACAGATTAAAACATCTTAAAGTATTGAACTCACTTAACAATCTGTGGAAAAAAAAATAAAGAAAATGCAAGTAAAAAGATGAACAGTTAACCTGCTAAAAAACTGAGTTTTATCACGGCGTTAGTGGCTGCAATGAGCCTGTTTTGCACTGCACATTTTGTCAAAGCGAGGTTGCAGGCTTGATACTGCCACTCTTAAATCATGCTCAACGTTGAGATTAGAGATTAGGGTAGCTGGCTGCTTTCTGATCTTCAGCGTGGTTTGTGTCTTCTGCTTTCTGACTCGCGGTGGGTGAGCGGAACAACGCAATTTGTTTATCATAGAGATGGTGTTCCGCCGTAAGAGACATTATTCATTCCTCTTTTTATAGTATGTTTATTTGATGCTTGTCTGGGTTTTTAAATGAAATGACATATGTATTTGTCTCAAAAAACAACAATTTGTTAAGAAAACAACAACTTCTCGTCACTTTATTTGCCTCCACGCTCCCCATTTTGAGAATTTGATTAATTGAAACTTGTATTAGTGTATTGCACAGTACAGTACATATTCCGTACAATTGACCAGTAAATGGTAACACCCGAATAAGTTTTTGAACTTGTTTAAGTCGCGATCCACGTTAAATCAATTCAAGGTAAAAAAAACAAAAAACTGTGTATTCTAATTAATAGAATAAAATAGAAGGCCTTGTATTGTCACTATACACATGTACAATGAGATTAAAAGAAGCGCCTTCTCTGGTGCAGACATGTAATAGAAACAATAATATACAAATGTATACATCTATACAGTATATAAATATGTATATATATATATACATATTTGCAGCTCCCTGGTAGGGTCTCCCAAGGCAAACAGGTTCTAGGTGAGGGATCAGACAAAGAGCAGCTCGAAGACCTTTATGAAGAAGAAAAATCATGGACCCAGATTTCCCTCGCCCGGACGCGGGTCACCGGGGCCCCCCTCTGGAGCCAGGCCCGGAGGTGGGGCACGATGGCGAGCGCCTGGTGGCCGGGCCTGTTCCCATGGGGCCCGGCCGGGCACAGCCCGAAGAGGCAACGTGGGTCACCCCTCCAATGGGCTCATCACCCATAGCAGGGGCCATAGAGGTCTGGTGCAATGTGAGCTGGGCGTCAGCCGAAGGCAGGGCACTTGGCGGTCCGATCCTCGGCTACAGAAGCTAGCTCTTGGGACGTGGAACGTCACCTCACTGGGGGGGAAAGAGCCTGAGCTAGTGCGCGAAGTCGAGAAATTCCGGCTGGATATAGTCGGACTCACTTGGACGCACAGCAAGGGCTCTGGAACCACTTCTCTCGAGAGGGATTGGACCCTCTTCCACTCTGGCGTTGCCGGCAGTGAGAGGCGACGGGCTAGGGTGGCAATTCTGGTTGCCCCCCGGCTCAAAGCCTGTACGTTGGAGTTCAACCCGGTGGACGAAAGGGTAGCCTCCCTCCGCCTTCGGGTGGGGGGACGGGTCCCGACTGTTGTTTTTGCTCATGCACCAAACAGCAGTTCAGAGTACCCACCCTTTTTGGGAACACTCGAGGGAGTACTGGAAAGTGCTCCCCCGAGTGATTCCCTTGTCCTACTGGGAGACTTCAACGCTCACGTTGGCAACGACAGTGAAACCTGGAGAGGCGTGATTGGGAAGAATGGCCGCCCGGATCTGAACCCGAGTGGTGTTTTGTTATTGGACTTTTGTGGTCGTCACAGTTTGTCCATAACGAACACCATGTTCAAACATAAGGGTGTCCATATGTGCACTTGGCACCAGGACACCCTATGCCGCAGTTCCATGATCGACTTTGTAGTTGTGTCATCGGATTTGCGGCCCCATGTTTTGGACACTCGGGTGAAGAGAGGGGCGGAGCTTTCTACCGATCACCACCTGGTGGTGAGTTGGCTGCGATGGTGGGGGAGGATGCCGGACAGACCTGGGAGGCCCAAACGCATTGTGAGGGTCTGCTGGGAACGTCTGGCAGAGTCTCCTGTCAGACAAAGTTTCAATTCCCACCTCCGGAAGAACTTTGAACATGTCACGAGGGAGGTGCTGGACATTGAGTCCGAGTGGACCATGTTCCGCACCTCTATTGTCGAGGCGGCAGATCGGAGCTGTGGCCGCAAGGTAGTTGGTGCCTGTCGGGGCGGCAATCCTAAAACCCCTTGGTGGACACCAGCGGTGCAGGATGCCGTCAAGCTGTAGAAGGAGTCCTATCGGGTCCTTTTGGCTCATAGGACTCCGGAGGCAGTGGACAGGTACCGACAGGCCAAGCGGTGTGCAGCTTCAGCGGTCGCGGAGGCAAAAACTCGGACATGGGAGGAGTTCGGGGAAGCCATGGAAAACGACTTCCGGACGGCTTCGAAGCGATTCTGGACCACCGTCCACCGCCTCAGGAAGGGGAAGCAGTGCACTATCAACACCGTGCATGGTGCGGATGGTGTTCTGTTGACCTCAACTGCGGATGTTGTGGATAGGTGGAAGGAATACTTCAAAGACCTCCTCAATCCCACCAACACGTCTTCCTATGAGGAAGCAGTGCCTGTGGAATCTGTGGTGGACTCTCCAATTTCTGGGGCTGAGGTCGCTGAGGTAGTTCAAAAGCTCCTCGGTGGCAAGGCCCCAGGGGTGGACGAGATCCGCCCGGAGTTCCTTAAGGCTCTGGATGCTGTGGGGCTGTCTTGGTTGACAAGACTTTGCAGCATCGCGTGGACATCGGGGGCGGTACCTCTGGATTGGCAGACCGGGGTGGTGGTTCCTCTCTTTAAGAAGGGGGACCGGAGGGTGTGTTTCAACTATCGTGGGATCACACTCCTCAGCCTTCCCGGTAAGGTTTATTCAGGTGTACTGGAGAGGAGGCTACGTCCGATAGTGGAACCTCGGATTCAGGAGGAACAGTGTGGTTTTCGTCCTGGTCGTGGAACTGTGGACCAGCTCTATACTCTCGGCAGGGTTCTTGAGGGTGCATGGGAGTTTGCCCAACCAGTCTACATGTGCTTTGTGGACTTGGAGAAGGCATTCGACCGTGTCCCTCGGGAAGTCCTGTGGGGAGTGCTAAGAGAGTATGGGGTATCGGACTGTCTTATTGTGGTGGTCCGTTCCCTGTACGATCAGTGCCAGAGCTTGGTCCGCATTGCCGGCAGTAAGTCGAACACATTTCCAGTGAGGGTTGGACTCCGCCAAGGCTGTCCTTTGTCACCAATTCTGTTCATAACTTGTATGGACAGAATTTCTAGACGCAGTCAAAGCGTTGAGGGGTTCCAGTTTGGTAACCGCAGGATTAGGTCTCTGCTTTTTGCAGATGATGTGGTCCTGATGGCTTCATCTGACCGGGATCTTCAGCTCTCGCTGGATCGGTTCGCAGCCGAGTGTGAAGCGACCGGAATGAGAATCAGCACCTCCAAGTCCGAGTCCATGGTTCTCGCCCGGAAAAGGGTGGAATGCCATCTCCGTGTTGGGGGGGAGACCCTGCCCCAAGTGGAGGAGTTCAAGTACCTAGGAGTCTTGTTCACGAGTGAGGGAAGAGTGGATCGTGAGATCGACAGGCGGATCGGTGCGGCGTCTTCAGTAATGCGGACGTTGTACCGATCCGTTGTGGTGAAGAAGGAGCTGAGCCGGAAGGCAAAGCTCTCAATTTACCGGTCGATCTACGTTCCCATCCTCACCTACGGTCATGAGCTTTGGGTCATGACCGAAAGGATAAGATCACGGGTACAAGCGGCCGAAATGAGTTTCCTCCGCCGTGTGGCGGGGCTCTCCCTTAGAGATAGGGTGAGAAGCTCTGCCATCCGGGAGGAACTCAAAGTAAAGCCGCTGCTCCTTCACATCGAGAGGAGCCAGATGAGGTGGTTCGGGCATCTGGTCAGGATGCCACCCGAACGCCTCCCTAGGGAGGTGTTTAGGGCACGTCCAACCGGTAGGAGGCCACGGGGAAGACCAAGGACACGTTGGGAAGACTATGTCTCCCGGCTGGCCTGGGAACGCCTCGGGATCCCCCGGGAAGAGCTAGACGAAGTGGCTGGGGAGAGGGAAGTCTGGGTTTCCCTGCTTAGGCTGTTGCCCCCGCGACCCGACCTCGGATAAGCGGAAGATGATGGATGGATGGATATATATATGTACGTATAAACATATATAGTTATGTCTATATACATACATATATACATATCTATGTATAAACCTATATATACATATATGTATATATACCCGTATTCATATACATGTATGTATGTTTATACATATATATTACATGCATACATGCATAATATACATGTATACATATATATACATGTATACCTACATATATGTATATGTGTATACATACATATAAATTTATATGTATGTATATATATATATATATATACACACACATATACATATATATATATATACACACATGTATATATACACATATACATATGTGTGAATATATACATATATATGTATATATATATTTTTATATATATAAATATATACATATATATATGTGTGTATATTTACATATGTGTGTATATATGTATTTCTATAACTATATATACATATATGTATTAACATATATATATTTATATATATATACACATAAATGTGTGTGTATATATGTATATTATTACATGTTTGTATATACATATATGTATATATTTATATATTATTGTTTCTATTACATGTCTGCACTAGAGAAGGCACTTCTTTTAATCACATCGTATAAGCGAGATGTATATACATCGCGCTTCAAATATTGCGTCCTTATCCCATTCCATATTTTAAAGCGCATTGTACAATTTTTTTGGTCTTGAATTAGTCTTTTTTTCAGCATAAACATGGCTAAAGAAACTAAAATAATCAATACTACAGTAGTAATGGCAACCAGAGGGCACAGAACCATTCAGACCTCACTGTTCAGCGTTACTATTATGGATTTAAAGAGTGTAAAAGTGACTAAAGAGCTGTCATAATGTTAAAAAATGTACATTTAGAAGATTGTTGTAATGCTCGAGCTGTAAAAATATTAGTATAATAATTAATGATTCCTACTTTGTGGACATTATTTTATCGCAGTCATGTTCGGAACCAATAGTTATGTTTTTATGTAAAGCAATATATTGTGGATTGTTTTGTTTTTTTTCCAAGTTTTTGCTTATTTAACATAATTACCAACGTACCGACACTGCTAATCAGAAAGGTCTCCCTTATTAATGAGCACTCCATCTTAAAATAGGGTTAAGTATTTCTAAGTGTACTTTATGTGTGTGGGTAGATTAAAAGAGTAAAAGTAAAATCGTATTATCTCTTCGCTCATCATTTGTCCCAGGTGATAAATGTTCTGAGAGGGGAAAAAAAATAGGCCCGTTCCAGAGGACATTGCCTTGATTTTGTTTTTTCTTCTTCTTCTCCCCCTTTCCCTCTACGTTTGTTTTGTTTTGTTTTTAGCAGCCTGGAATATCAATACTTGAGTGCACATTTGAAATAGCTGGTGGCGCATGCTGCTTGGCGATGGCAGCCCTGAGCTTCAAACATATTAGTTTGCTGGGAGAGGCGAACCACCGGGGACGCTCTCCAAACACAGCGGCAGAGTCCTGTTCATCATTTGAAAGCTGCTTTTCTTTCAACCTGGCAAACTTTAAGCGGGTTAAACTCATATTTAGAATGAAACACTTTTCGCTTTTCCGGTTGCAATATTTGTCAGCGGCGGCTGTCTCTGGTGGGGGAGCTGTGAGGCTGGGATGAAGACAAGGCTGTCATTTTAATTTTCTTTTTTTTTTTGTACTGGCTTGTTGCACCCAGCGGGCTACCTGGTCGCCAGTGTGCCTGATACACTCCGCACACACACACACGGTATAACTAGTGACTCTTGCTCGGCATGTCCTTAATCTGCAAGCACGGGGCCTGCACAGAGGGAATACAAGCAGCCTGCAGTGAGCTCAGCCAAAATAAAAAAAAGCTAAGTGGCTCACTAAAGCAGTCGGGGACTCTCAAAAGCCACGTAGTGTTTCTCCCTCGTCTGTGCAGGAGCCCGACAGGAGCTTGGTCAAATACCGCCCTGCGAAAATCAAGCATCGGTTCCTGGTTCCTGGATGGGCCTTTCCACTAACTGTTAACCGCTGGACACAGATGTCCTCTTAAATGTGTTCAAAAGAAACCTGATCATTAAACTGATTCTTTACAGGTGGCTGGAGGAGGGAGTGGTGGGGCAAACACACACACACACACACACACACACACACACACACACACACACACACACACACACACACACACACAGACTGGTTATCATTTGGAATGGGGACCAAGTTTTTGATCATCACTTGTGGGGACCACCCTTTCTACAGGTTGTGGAGGCATAAAAGAAAAAAATGAAGTTCACGTCTTTAAAGGGGAACATTATCACAATTTCCGAAGGGTTAAAACCAATAAAAATCAGTTCCCAGTGGCTTTTTTTTTTTTTTTAAGTTTTTCTCAAAATTTTACCCATCACGCAATTACCCAAAAAACGATTTCAAAGTGCTTGATTTTAACCGTCGTTATAGCCACCTGTCTATTGTCCTGTGACGTCACTGCGTGAAGCCAACAAAACCAAATATGGCGGATAGCACAGAAAGGTATAGCATAGTAGCTCTGATTCAGTCTCGGATTTCAGCGCCGTAAGCGATTCAACAGATTACGCATATATTGAAACGGATGGTTGGAGTGTGGAGGCAGATAGCAAAAACGAAATTGAAGAAGAGACTGAAGCTATTGAGCCATATCACGACGGAAAGCGGAAACGAGGATAAATTAGGTGATTGCCATCTAACCAACGATTGCATCTTTTGACCACTGGTGCAACTTGAATCCGTCGATTAGTAAGTGTTTGTTTGGCATTAAATGTGGGTGGGAGGAAAGGCTGGATGCAAATATAGCTACAAATGAGCCATACTGATGCAATACAGCTAGCCTAAATAGCATGTTAGCATCGATTAGCTTGCAGTCATGCTGTGACCAAATATGTCTGATTAGCACATAAGTCAATAACATCAACAAAACTCACCTTTGTGATTTCTTTGACTTAATCGTTGGAAATGCATCTGCTTTGAGTGCTGCAGGATATCCACAAATTTTTGCCATCTCTGTCATAGCATAGGTGTCGTCGGTAAAATGTGCGTCCAATTTCTTGCCACTTTCGCATCTTTTGGCCAATGGTGCAACTTGAATCCGTCCCTGATCGTGTTGTTACACCTCCGACAACACACCGACCAGGCATGATGTCTCCAAGGTATGAAAAACAGTCGAAAAAAACTGAAAATAACAGAGCTGATTTGACTTGCTGCTTGTAATGTGTTTGAAAAAATGGCGGATTGCTTCACGTTTTGGGACATCGCTCCGACAGCGAACAATTGAAAAGGTGTTTACATCGCCAAATTAGCCCTTTAAGAGTTCGGAAATCGGTTAAAAAAACATATGGTCTTTTTTCTTCAACATCAAGTTATATATTGACGCTTACATAGGTCTGGTGATAATGTTCAACTTTAAATCTCTGGATTGATGAAGTAAAGTGCTGATCATTCTTACTGGGGACCCTGGGGGAAAAAAAGAGTTATGGGAAGTTTCACCAGGTGGAAGTGATTAACTATACACAGAAGAAGTGTGAGCAGAGCAGCGAGTGCAGTACCAGTGACAGCCCGATGAGGGGGCTGCTGTGCAAATGTCTCACACTCAAACTAACCAGTAAACATGTTTTATGGGTCAAAGCTTAAAAATCCCTTATGCATCTTCAGAATGGGGGAAACACAGAGGAATAGGGGTTAGTGGATGTGCCTCACAATACGAAGGTCTTGAGTAGTCCTGGGTTCGATCCTGCGCTCGGGATCTTTCTGTGTGGAGTTTGCATGTCCTCCCCGTGACTGCGTGGGTTCTCTCCGGGTACTCCGGCTTCCTCCCACCTCCAAAAACATGCTGCTGGAGCCTTTCTCAGCTGCACTCGGGTGGAAGGCGGCGTACACACTGGACATGTCGCCACCTCATTGCAGGGCCAACACAGATATATACAAACCCCATTTCCATATGAGTTGGGAAATTGTGTTAGATGTAAAAATAAACAGAACACAATGATTTGCAAATCTTTTTCAACCCATATTCAGTTGAATGCACTACAAAGACAAGATATTTGATGTTCAAACTCATAAACTATGTATTTTTTGGCAAATAATAAGTAACTTAAAATTTCATGGCTGCAACACGTGCCAAAGTAGTTGGAAAAGGGCATGTTCACCACTGTGTAACATCACCTTTTCTTTTAATAACACTCAATAAACGTTTGGGAACTGAGGAAACTAATTGTTGAAGCTTTGAAAGTGGAATTCTTTCCCATTCTTGTTGTATATAGAGCTTTAGTCGTTCAACAGTCTGGGGTCTCCGCTGTTGCATTTTACGCTTCATAATGCGCCACACATTTTCGATGGGAGACACGTCTGGACTGCAGGCGGGCCAGGAAAGTACCCGCACTATTTTACTATGAAACCATGCTGTTGCAACATGTGGCTTGGCATTGTCTTGCTGAAATAAGCAGGAGCGTCCATGAAAAAGACAGTGCTTGGATGGCAGCTTATGTTCTAAAACCTGTATGTACCTTTCAGCATTATAGGTGCCTTCACAGATGTGTAAGTTACCCATGCCTTGGGCACTAATACACCCCCATACCATCACAGATGCTCGCTTTTAAACTTCGCGCCTATAACAATCCTCTTTGTTCCGTAGGACACCACGTCCACAGTTTCCAAATATAATTTGAAATGTGGACTCGTCAGACCATAGAACACCTTTCCACTTTGCATCAGTCCATCTTAGATGAGCTCGGGCCCAGGGAAGCATTCTTTGTTGTTGATCAATGGGTTTTGCTTTGCATAGTAGAGTTTTAACTTGCACGAACAGATGTAGCAACCAACTGTAGTTACTGACAGTGGTTTTATGAAGTGTTCCTGAGCCCATGTGGTGATAGCCTTTACAAACTGATGTCTGTTTTTAAAGCAGTACCGCCTGAGGGATCAAAGGTCCGTAATATTATCGCTTACGTGCAGTGATTTCTCCAAAGTCAAAAAGTTTGAGGACCTCTGATTTAAGGTGTTGCTGTAGCTTGTTTACTTCAGGTGCACTTAGTATTAATTTCGTTAACTTCCTGAGTTTTCCTTGTGGTGTTCCTCGAGGTTTTATTTTAGGTCCTTTATTTTCATCATGTTGGCTGTTCAGCTGGTGGGTCGCGAGTTCAGTTACAAAATTTGTTAGGGAAAATTCTTAAAAACACTAGAGTGCTGGGCCATAGAGATGATCTTTGACTACCAGTAGCTTTTTTGCAGAGAGTGTAGCGCTCCAGTAACTCTGACAAAACAAATACACTAAAATTAAATGTCCACTGCAGAGGATGCAGGTTTTCCGGAATATACAAAACAAGATTAATAGTGAAGGGAGAAGTCCAGTCCCCCAGTCCTTAGCTTTCTGGGTGGCCCTCAAAACACTTTAGTTGAACATCTCTGTAAAGGTGACTACCGTATATTCCGGACTACAAAGCGTAAGCCACACATACTAAATATTTGAAAAGTTAAATATTTGCCATATTTGTTGCACCAAACCATAAACTGCAGATTTAGACGTTGTGAAATTAGTTTTTTATACAGAACATTTTTGTAAATGTTCATTTCCATACCTTAATTGTTTCCAAACGGTGCCTGTCAAACGGCTGATCAAACAAAACAGAAGTCATCGTTAAGGACCCACTCCTTGCGAAAGCTAGCTCTCCAATCAGCTAGACTCCACGGTGTCGTTTTGATGAATTTACTAAGGAATTTGTCAAACTGAAACAATACAAAAAAATACCATAGTTAAGTTAATAATACTGACGCTGGCACTCGTAAAAGTGTTAGCATATTAGCTCGCTTACTTACATTACGATAGCACTTACAAATATGATGGAAAACACACCTACAAACATCACACATGGGACGGTTTAATAAATATAAACAGTTTGTTATATTGTAAAACTTACAAATGTGCCTTGGAGTGATGAATGAATAATTCATACGAGTAGAACGCTATGGACAGCTAGAAGATACGACTTTTGGTTGAAACGACAAAAGTGTCTGATATATAATCTACTGCAGTGAAGCCCATTCAAAACTGCTGTATGCCACTTTTCACTAATTGACAAAGTAAACAAAACACAATACATGTGCAAAAACTAATAACAATCTAATGTTGTTTTAAACATATATTTAGGGAATAGGTTTGGCTACATTGTATAAAAGTAACTACATTTTGAAATATGGCCGTAAATTTGTCACAATGATGGTGTTTGAAGCGATGCAAAATTAGCAAGTATCTCTAGTGAAGTGAATTATATTTATATAGCGCTTTTCTCTAGTGACTTAAAGCGCTTCCCATAGTGAAACCCAATATCTAAGTTACATTTAGACCAGTGTGGGTGTCACTGGGAGCAGGTGGGTAAAGTGTCTTGCCCAAGGACACAATGGCAGTGACTAACACGGCAGAAGCTGGGATCGAACCTGGAACCCTCAAGTTGCTGGCACGGCCACTCAACCAACCAAGCTATAGCGCCCCTGTACTGGCTATTGAATAGAGAAGACCCTGATGCTGCTAAACCAAACTACAACTTTTACAAAGGACATGTTGACTCACTGCTGAATAAAAGTGTAAAAGAGGGTATTTTAGCCATGAGGTAATTGAAGTTGCCTAAGTAGACAACTGAAGTGATCGGGCGCCATATTCTTGCGGTCCCTCTAAATACCTTCATAAAGTTGTCATGCCAGGGGCCGGCCCCGTGTGTTAGCATTTGACTGTAAAATGACACTTAAATGCACATCAGTGTTTAAACCTGGCGATTGTACTGCAAAGAACAACATTAGATGCTGCTGATTATAAATATGTTTTCTATTATTTACTTGGACAAAATCGGTTTTCGACGACAAACATCAGGATTTTTGATATTTGAATATCCTTCAAAAGTCTCCCATATTCCAGCCGTGTGCCAAACTTATAAAATAATTTCCCTCACTGTCTCACGCACATGTGCTTGGCTCGGGTAAAATAAGCACTCCGGTCATAAAGTTGCCATGAATGAGCTGTCCCCAAATAACCACATCTGTCAGCTCGACTCCAACTGGCTCTTAGGAGTCACTTTTGGGAATGGCCAAAATGGTTTCCTCAGCCGAAGCACATTCCAAGCATCTTATGCTTGTCTTTAAGATGATTTTAAACGCTAAGAAACGAACATTCAACTGAATTAGACGTGAACTGTTAAGTGCAAAGTTTACTTTTTGGTGTTAGTCTGCATATTTAAGTGAAGAGGCTTGTTTGAATTATCAACATTTATTACAATAAATTATATATATATATGTATATATATATATATAGAGTGTGTGTGTATACACATAGATCCACATATACAGTGTATATATTTATACATACAGTGTATGTGTGTGTGTATGTATATATATATATATATATATATATATATATATATATATATATATATATATATATATATATATATATATATATATATATATATATATATATACACACACATATACATACAGTTAATGTGTATATACATATAAATGTATGTATGGATGCATGTATATACTGTACTGTAAGTATATACAGTACATACAATGTGTGTGTGTATGTATATATGTATATATACAGTGTATATGTTTGTGTATACATATGTGTATGTATCTATACTGTATATGTATGTATGTGTGTATATATGTATATGTATACATATGTGTGTATATATACATACAGTGTATTTATATGTATATATATATATATATATATATATATATGTATAGATATATATATATATATATATATAAAAAGTATTTTAAAATGTAACATTTTTATTTTGAGTAAACACTCTTGTTGGCAAGGAGCAGACAGAACTACTAGCCACACAAATTTTTTAGTATGTGTGAATTTATCACTTACATTTTTCTTTGGCCCTTTATTTTGCGGCTGTGATTGCTGCTACGCGATCGGTAACATAGACTATGTCACTTCTTTAGCTCGGTTTTGGTACGATTCTCTCTTTGTCTGAACTAAAACAACAAAACAAAAACAGGAGAACCGCTCTGTAGTCATGATTTAGTTTTTTTAAACATCCCAAAAAAACAATCTGCGATGTGGCGAGATATGAGTGTTTTTTTTTTTGGTGTTTTTTTTAAATACATTTTCTTCACATAAAATTATTTACAATAAACTTTTTTTGTGTGGTATTATTTATGATTGTTTTGTTGTTTGTTGATTTATTTTTAATTCTTATGGGAGGAATGTATTCGCTTTTGGTACAATTCGGTCTTCGTCTGAACTAAAAAAAAACAAGAAACTAAAAAAAAAAAACAAGAGTACCGCCCTGTAGTCATGTTTTTTTTTTTTTTTTTTTAAACATCCCAAAAAAAACAATCTGCAATGTTGGCGAGAGACAAGTTTTTTGGTTTTAAAATTGCTTTTTGCATGTGAAATTATTCGCAATAAACATTTGTTTTGTGCTAATCTTTCTTTCTTTCTTTCTTTCTTCCTTTCATCTTCTGTTCTTTCTTTCCTTTTTTCCCGAACATGAACAGACTTACAGCATAATACATCACACAATTTCATATCATTCACTTACATCATGTCCGAAAAGGAGTAGGAGGGAGCAAAGCTTATTTAATCCTACCCCTTTCCCACTTCAGAGCGTTAACAAATATATACATCATTTACTGACCTTTTTATAATAGAATGACATCTGTGAATGAGCAATACAACAGTTTTGTAACATGTAATTAATTAATTCAGTCATTATTAGCATACTGAGATGAAGAATATGTTATTTTCAATAAGGTTGAAAGTTATTCTCATAATTCTTCTTCTTTGTACTTTGTAAGCACTATTAATTTGAACAACCTCTTAAACTGGATCATATCAGTACAATGTTTAACTTCTTTACTTAATCCATTATATCATTTAATTCCACATAGTGATATACAAAAAATGTATTTCTTATGTGAAAATTGTATTCACTTTTGGTACGATTCGGCCTAAAAAATAAGAATAAAAAAATAAAAAATCAGAAGTACTGTCTGTAGTCATGCAACATGATTATGCAAGGCCAAGTTTTCGCTCTAATGACCATCATACTCGACATGGCTGCATTTCTTCTCCCAGCAGCCGTGTAAAATTGAAAACATGGCTCTCTTGCACACAAGTTGAGCTCATAGGCAGCTCCGCGTCTCACCTCGTAAAGTCAAAGCCGGGACAATAAACTCATTGCAGGTCTCAGGTTTTAGGCTGGCCAGTTCTCAGAAGGGATTTAAACACAGCTGCCGCCAGAGTCAAGGCCCAGTACAATAATAATAAAAAATCAATGGATTAAAAAAAAAAAAAACGAGTCGAGACGGCAACGAGCTGAGCCACAGTTAGCACAGAAAATAGTGTCTGAAAGGTATAAGAGTGTTTCAGTAGTGTGTATAAGAGTTGTTCAGTAGTGTGTGAGAGAAAAAGATTTCAGTTGTTTATGTGAGAGCATTTAAGGAGTGTATGTAAGAGGTAATTCTAAATAATGTCCCTAACGGCCCCTCATAGAAAGGTCCTTCACACACTTCTTTGTGAACCTGCGCCCCAATTCCACCTCTGCTGGCATGCTCAAACACCGCACCCTAAAAGTGGGGTTGGAGGGTTGCAGAGCTGGCAGCCGAGGGGCCGAGAACGCCAACAAGGGCGAGCGAGAGAGGCTGTCAACAAATCCCAAACAAGTTTTTAACGTTAACTTGGAGAAGCAGCTGGGTGAGGATGAGCTATTGTGTGCGAAGACCTGTTTTTTTTTATGGTACAAAGAAGTTAAAACAAAAAGTTGCGTCATTGATTTGTCTTTTCTGGATATAAGCAATAGCTGAAAGATGAATGGGGTGCGGGCTTGTCTCTCATATTTCAATCCCCGCTTCACCGAGATCAATAAAAGCGAGGCAGAATCAAAGCGGGCGCTCTTTACTATTGTCTATTCAACGTTAGCAGACAGTCTGAGGAGCCTTTGATCGCGTCCCCACAGCGCTTGTCTGCAGGGCCCCACAGCCAAACATAGACCCCGTCCTCCCACTCCACCCACCACCTTCAGGTGAACGCCGCGTGAAGGCGGGCTTGCTGACAAAAAACACTACAAAAAGCACTTGTGGAGGAATTAGGGGGGGTGGGAAGAAACTGCACTCCAAGGACACATAATTAGGTACACACAAAATGCTTCTACAGTGGAACCTTGAATTACGAGCTTAATTGGTTCTTGAACATGGTTTGTATAGTGAAGCAAAGTTTCACATAAAAATGAACAGAAACATGAATAATTTTTCTGGCCTCGACAAGAGTCCTAATTTTAGTGAAAATAAAATAAGACCATATATACACACACACACACACACACATAAATATATACAGGCAAATATACATACAGTATATAGTGTATATGTACATATATGTGTATGTATATATATGTATATGTATGTATATAGTTGTGTTTATGTATATGTATATATGTATATACATATACACTATATATGTATATATAATGTATATGTACATATGTGTGTATGTGTATATATGTGTTTATATATGTATATATATATGTGTGTGTATATTTATATATATACATTATATATACATATACAATATATATACTTATATATGTATATGTATCCATTTATATGTAGATATACATATATATATGAATATATATATATACATATATATATATATATATATATATATATATATATATATAAATGTGTGTCTATATACATATATATATGAAGAATTACATTAAAATTGATTTATTATTCTTTACAATACATTTTTTTTATTTATTTGAACATTGATTTAAATTGTCAGGAAAGAAGAGGAAGGAATTTAAAAAGTAAAAAGGTATATGTGTTTAAAAATCCTAAAATCATTTTTAAGGTTGTATTTTTTCTCTAAAATTGTCTTTCTGAAAGTTATAAGAAGCAAAGTAAAAAAATAAATGAATTTATTTAAACAAATGAACACCAAGTATTTAAAATATTTTCTTGGATTTTCAAATTCTATTTGAGTTTTGTCTCTCTTAGAATTAAAAATGTCGAGCAAAGCGAGACCAGCTTGCTAGTAAATAAACACAATTTAAAAAAATAGAAGCAGCTCACTGGTAAGTGCTGCTATTTGAGCTGTTTTTAAAACAGGCCAGCAGGCTACTCATCTGGTCCTTACGGGCTACCTGGTGCTCGCGGGCACCGCGTTGGTGACCCCTGTTCTGGACTATAAGCCGCACCAACTCCATTTTTGAAGAAAAACATATTTCTGCATATATTAGCTGCACCAGTGTTGTCCCGATACCAATATTTTGGTACCGGTACCAAAATTATTTCGATACTTTTAGGTACTTTTCTAAATAAAGAGTACCACAAAAAAAATGCATTTTTGGCTTTATTTTAACAAAAAATCTTAGGGTACATCAAACATATGCTTCTTGTTGCAAGTTTGTCCTTAAATAAAATAGTAAACAAACAAGACAACTTGTCTTTTATTAGTAAGCAAGCAAACAAAGGCTCCTAATGTAGCTGCTTACGCATGCAGTAACATATTGTATCATTTATCATCCTATTATTTTGTCAAAATTATTAAGGACAAGTAGAAGAAAATTGTCAAAACGTGGACTGTGGTTGGGTTTGTTTTCCCGGAATGCAAAGGAAGGTGACGGGACATGGCGTGAAGGTAAATACATGATTTTAATCTTAACTCAAAAGCTACAAACAAAAGGCACTCACAGTGGAGGCACAAAACTTAACGCAGGGAAAAAAACTAATACTTAAACATGAACTATTAACCTAAAACAAACAACACTTACTGTGACATGAGCAAAGCAGCATGAACAATGAACATCAGTACAAACTATGGCATGGACAGGGCAAAAACAAGAATGATGACACCAGAACGACCAACAGAAAATGACAGGCTTAAATAGTGATATGATTAACAACAGGTGCGTGAGTTCAAACAAAATGAGGCAGGTGAAACTAATGAGTTGTCATGGAAACTAAAACAAACCAGGGTGCACAAAAACCGGAACTAATGGAGTCAAAAACAACATAACTAAACAGAACATGATCACAAGACGTGACAAAAATGAATTATTAATCTACTTGTTCATTTACTGTTAATATCTGCTTACTTTCTCTTTTAACATGTTCTATCTACACTTCTGTTCAAAGGTGATAATCGCTTAGTCTTCTGTTGTTTGGATGTTTTACATTAGTTTTGGATGATAACACAAATTTGGGTATCGATTTGATATTTAGTCGTTGCAGGATCATACATTGGTCATATTCAAAGTCCTCATGTTTTCAGAACGAGGATCATTTTGCAGCTTGCTGCGAGGATTGTAAATACATGATTTAATTTTTACTCAAAAGCTACAAAAGGGTATGAACAAAAGGCGCTCACAGCGGAGGCACAAAACTTGTCGCAGGAAACAAAAAACGCCAACACATAAACTGAAATATGGTCATAAACAAAAACACTTACGGTGACGTGAGCAGAGCAGCATGAACTATGAACAAGCATTGAAAGTCATTGGCCATGGCATGAAGTGAGCAGTGTCGCCAGCCAGACTAACTGAAAATGACAGGCTTACATAATAGTCTCTGATTAGCGACAGGTGTGTGAATCCAAACAAATGAGGCAGGTAAAACTAATCAGTTGTCATGGTGACCAAACAAGGGAGCGTAAAAACAGGAACTAATGGAGTTTCAAACAAACAGAACATACCGAAACATAACATGACCACAGAACATGACACATCTGTCTAGGGACATATTTCCTAAGTTTATAAACAAAATATACATTAAAAAAGAAAAAGAAAAAATAGTGATCTAATCATAGTAGTATCGACTCGATATGCTACTGTACTTGGTATCATTACAGTGGATGTCAGGTGTAGCTCCTCCCATGGCGTTCGTTTAGATTTTGATGCCGATGAGCTACAGTGTGTAGTGAAGTATGTTTAGCTATTCCTTGTCCTGCAAGGATGACACTTGTAAGAAAAGTACTTTCATTGTTGCCATGGAGGCGATGATTAGTGATTTAAAAGTAGCTAAAACACTGCTGACTGGGGCTGGACCTTAGCCGCTAGCTAGCTAGTCATATTTTAAAACACCTCTTCCTGAGCGGCAATATATATATATAGTTGAGTTTAAACCAAAATGGATACATGGATGATACAGCGGAGGATTGGGAGAATTTCATGTGGTCAGATGAAAGCAAAAGGGAACTTTTTGGTATAAACTCAACTTGTTGTGTTTGGAGGAAGAAGAATACTGAGTTGCATCCCAAGAACACCATACCTACTGTGAAGCATGGGGGTGGAAACATCATGCTTTGGGGCTGTTTTTCTGCTAAGGGGACAGGACGATTGATCCGTGTTAAGGAAAGAATGAATGGGGCCATGTATCGTGAGATTTTGAGCCAAAACCTCCTTCCATCAGTGAGAGCTTTGAATGGTTGACCAAATACTTATTTTCCACCATAATTTACAAATAAATTCTTTAAAATTCCTACAATGTGAATTCTTGGATTTTTTTCTTCACATTCTGTCTCTCACAGTTGAAGTGTACCTATGATGAAAATTACAGACCTCTGTCATCATTTTAAGTGGGAGAACTTGCACAATCGGTGGCTGACTAAATACTTTTTTGCCCCACTGTATATGTATAGATTTATTTATTAAAGGTAAATTGAGCAAATTGGCTATTTCTGGCACTTTTTTAAAGTGTGTATCAAACTGGTAGCCCTTCGCATTAATCAGTACCCAAAAAGAAGCTCTTGGTTTCAAAAAGGTTGGTGACCCCTGGTCCAGAACATACGGTATATGTTTGTAATGTAAGAAAATGTGTAAAAGTTGAAGAGATACTCTCAACTTGTATACTTCCTGTGACGTCCATTACCTGTTCGTCCGCTCCATTACCGTGACCCGAGAGACTCGCTCACTCTCACCACTTCACACTTGTCACTCGGCTGCCTCAAATCTGTGTTTTCCTTCCATGTCCTAGTTTAGCCGAGCAGGGAAACGAGCGGCACCGAAGTCACATCCGCAGAGCGAGACTGGACTGTTTATGCAATATTTATGAAGCGTGCCTCCAGGTCCAACAAACACCGCCATGTTATTCAGATGCCTCAAAATTAATAGACGCTGTGAACTTTATGGCGTTCCTCTGCTGCGTTGTTGTCTGAGGCAAGTAAACGCTGGCCGCGGAATGAGACTCGTATGCATTTATGCAAGTGAACAAACACGGCAGGCAGCAAGTGTGTTTGGTGAATTTGTTTAAAGGCCAGCATTAGCATACAGCGACAGACAGGCCCGGTCCTGACGGCCGTTCAAAACGCCGCCTCCGCGCCGGCTCCTCCTGGTGCCAGTCAAATCAGCGTGAACCGGGCCAGACGTGAATTTGAATCTTTCACAGCGGGGGTGAAAGGTCATGATTTTTCCACCAATAAAGGCAGCAACCGGTAGAAGCAAGGATAAGTAGAGGAAGAAAGTTGGTCCTATGATGCGAAACCCAACTGTTCTGACCAGTTTTTGTGTATTTGGGGTGCCGTAAGTTGCGAAAATGTGAAATCAAACCGGGAAATCGTGGCGGAGATATTTATGAAGCGATGCTGCCTTCCTGTAAATTACTTCCAAACCAGCCGGTTTGAATTGGAGACTTAAGCGACGTGTTTTTAGTTACTTCAACCCTATATCAGGGGTCTCAAATGTACGGCCCGTGGGATGAGTTTAAAGGCCTACTGAAATGAGATTTTCTTATTTAAACGGGGATAGCAGGTCCATTCTATGTGTCATATTTGATCATTTCGCGATATTGCCATATTTTTGCTGAAAGGATTTAGTAGAGAACATCGACGATAAAGTTGGTCGCTAATAAAAAAGCCTTGGCTTTACCGGAAGTAGCAGACGATGTGCGCGTGACGTCACGAGTTGTAGGGCTCCTCACATTGTTTATTATCATAGCCTCCAGCTGCAAGAGCTATTCGGACTGAGAAAGCGACGATTTCCCCATTAATTTGAGCGAGGATGAAAGATTTGTGGATAAGGAAAGCGACGGCTCCGGGCGGCAGTGTAATTAGACACATTTACTAGGATAATTCTGGAAGATCCCTTATCTGCTTTTTGTTTTAATATTGTTTTAGTGAGATTGTAAAGTCATACCTCAAAGTCGGATGGCTGCGGGGAACGCCAGTGTCTTTGATGGAAGCCATGGAGGAGCCAAGCTCACAGCTGCCTTTTTTGACAGCTGCTGCAGGAGGAGGTCAAGTAATCCACTGATGTCTCTGGTAAGAGCCGACTTAATATCACAATTTTCCCATCCAAAAACATGCTGGTTGAAAGAAATGAAACATGTTCGCTTGACCGCTCTGTGTTAAAGCTTCACAACAAAAACAAAGAAACACCGGCTGTGTCTCGGTGCTAAAGGCAGCTGCAATCCACCGATTTCCACCAACAGCATTATTCTTTATAGTCTCCATTATTAATTGAACAAATTGCAAAAGATTCAGCAACACAGATGTTCAAATTACTGTGTAATAATGTGATGAAAAGAGACAACTTTTAGCTGTAATTGTTGCTAGATTAATATATCCCCTCCAACCAATAACGTCACAAGCACGCGTCATCATTCCGCGACGTTTTCAACAACAAAATCCGCGGGAAATTTAAAATTGCAATTTAGTAAACTAAAACGGCCGTATTGGCATGTGTTGCAATGTTGATATATCATCATTGATATATAAACTATCAGACTGCGTGGTCGGTAGTAGTGGGTTTCAGTAGGCCTTTAAATATAAAAATGAGCCGAAAATGTTGAATGGAAGAAACTGCTGTTCTAAATGTGTCCACTAGATGTTTCAATAGCACTCAGTAGTGTAGCATCTTTGTAGATGATGATACACTATATTGCCAAAATTATTTGCCCACCCATCCAAATGATCAGAATCCATCCATCCATTTCCTACCACTTATTCCCTCACGGGGGGCACTGGTGCCTATCTCAGCTACAATCGGGCGGAAGGCGGGGTACACCCTGGACAAGTCACCACCTCATCACAGGGCCGACACAGATTGACAGACAACATTCACACTCACATTCACACACTAGGGTCACTTTAGTGCTGCCAATCAACCTATCCCCAGGTGCATGTCTTTGGAAGTGGGAGGAAGCCGGAGTACCCGGAGGGAACCCACGCATTCACAGGGAGAACATGCAAACTCCACATAGAAAGATCACGAGCCCGAGATTGAACCCAGGACTACACAGGACCTTCGTATTGTGAGGCAGACGCACTAACCCCTCTTCCACTGTGCTGCCCATGATCAGAACCAGGTGTCCTAAACACTTGGACCGGCCACAGGTGTATAATATCAAGCACTTAGGCCTGGAGACTGTTTCTACAAACATAGGACAATTCCATGCTCCCAACCTTGTGGGAACAGTTTGGAGCAGGCCCTTTCTTCTTCCAACATGACACGGTCCATAAAGACATGGATAACAGAGTCTGGTGTGGATGAACTTGACTGGCCTGCACAGAGTCCTGACCTGTGTAAGACTTGGACTATGGTGTGGATTGTTTTCCTGAGGTGCGAAGGTAATGATATCTTTTAATTTTAACACTCAAAAGTACTACAAAAACAAAGGGTATAAACAAAAACTCGCACAAAGGCAGAACTATGGACATAAAACAAAACTTGCAAACTATGGCATGAATAAAGAAAACTTACTTAGAATGTAAAAAGAGCACGAAAAAGAGCAGCATGGATTATCAGCATGAATAACAAGGGTTTATAGAGGATGGTGTCGCCAGGCTGACTGCCTGGCAACTGCAGGCTTAAATAGTGATGTGGTGATTGACAACAGGTGCATGAGTCCAAAGGAATCAGGTGCGTTACATGATGACAGGTGAAAACTAATGGGTTGTCATGGAAACAAAGCAGGGAGTGAAAAAACAGGGACTGACAGAATCCAAAAACCAAACTAAACATGATCACCAGGACATGACAACCTGAAACTGATAGAACACCTTTGGGATGAATTAGAACAGAGACTAAGAGCCAGGCCTTCTCGACCAACATCAGTGTGTGACCTCACCAATGCGCTTTTGGAAGAATGGCGGCAAATTCCTATAAACACACTCCGCAACCTTGTGGACAGCCTTCCCAAAAAAGTTGAAGCTGTAATAGCTGCAAAAGATGGACCCACATCATATTGAACCCTATAGGTTAGGAATGGGATGGCACTTCAAGTTCATATGTGACTCAAGGCAGGTGGCCAAATACTTTTGGCAATATAGTGTACATATTAAAAAAAAATAAACCATGTGATGTTAGTGCACCAGTCGAGGAAAATGAGCAAACGACATAAATAACATGCTGTAATTTGATTTTGATACCATTTTTTATCTTGTTAGATTTAAAATTAACACCAATGTGTTGACTGATGAACATTGTCCCATAATTTATTCAGAAAGTATAGATAACAACAAATAAAGATATAATACTATTAACCGCAACATGTAAGTGTAAAACAACAACATTGTGATTTGTACATTTTTAGAATGTGCTTGTTCTATTTTTAAACAAATAAAACAATCTGAAGTTGCCTTTATTTTTTAAGTTATCCTGCCGTGATTTTACCAGTCCGGCCCACTTGGGAGTAGATTTTTCTCCATGTGGCTATGAAAGACAGCTTGGGGTTACACTATCAGAGACATGATCATTTTTAATGGATTAGACTTACCAAAACATACATCAATGTAGGGTTGTACATTATACCGGTATTAGTATAGTACAGCGATACTAATGAATCATATTCGGTACTATACTGCCTCTGAAAAGTACCAGTCCTGTAGCGACTTGGTATCGGATTGATACCCAAATTTGTGGTATCATCCAAAACTAATATAAAGTATCAAACAACAGAAGAATAAATGATTATTACATTTTTACAGAAGTGTAGAGAGAACATGTTCAAAGAGAAAGTAAGCAGATATTAACAGTAAATGAACAAGTAGATTAATAATTCCTTTTCTACCACTTGTCCTTAATCATTTTGAGAAAATAATAGACTGGAAAATGACACAATATGTTACTGCATATGTCAGCAGACTAAATTAGGAGCCTTTTTTTGTTTACTTACTAATAAAAAGACAAGTTGTCTTGTATGTCCACTATTTTATTTAAGGACAAACTTGCAAATAGAAACATATATTAAATGTACTGTAACCTTTTGTTTGTTAAAATAAAGTCAATAATGCAATTTTTTGTGGTCCCCTTTTATTTAGAAAATTATCAAAGTACCGAAAAGTAGCGAAATAATTTTGGTACCCGCACCAAATCAATACATATTGGTATCGGGACAACACTACATCAATGTCTCCAAAACAACAGATAGTGATAACAGTTAGGAAGAGGGAAGGCTGTGTGTGTGTTCTTCAAATCAAGTCAAATGAAATTCAAGACAAATGTGTGAACCTAAGTGCAATAATACTCTCACAAATATATGATTTCTTTAATTTAAGATTTATGCCTCGTTTGTAGGTATATTTGAGTTAGTTTAATTTCCTTTACTTAAAGGCCTACTGAAATTAGATTTTCTTATTTAAACAGGGATAGCAGGTCCATTCTATGTGTCATACTTGATCATTTCGCGATATTGCCATATTTTCGTAGAGAACATCAACGATAAAGTTCGCAACTTTCGGTGTTAAGAGAAAAGCCTTGCCTCTACCGGAAGTCACAGACGATGACGTCACAAGTGTGATGGCTCCTCACAAATTCACATTGATTTTAATGGGAGCCTCCAACAAAAAGTGCTATTTAGACCGAGAAAACGACAATTTCCCCATTCATTTGAGCGAGGATGAAAGACTCGTGCTCGAGGATATTGATAGCAACGGACTAGAAAAAAAAAAGGTTAAAAAAAACAAGTTAAAAAAAAATGCGATTGCATGGGGACGGATTCCGATGTTTTAGATACATTTACTAGGATAATTCTGGAAAATCCCTTATCTTTCTACTGTGTTGCTAGTGTTTTAGTGAGTTAAATAGTACCTGATAGTCGGAAGGGTGTCTTCACGGGTGTCTTGACGTGCAGTGTCTCAGGGGAGTCGACGGCAGCTATGGATGGCACAAGCTCAGCTTTTCTCCGGTAAGAACTGACATTTTTAACCACAATTTTCTCCCCGAAACCTGCTGGTTGACATTTGGTAGGGATCCATGTTGGCTTGACCGCGCTCCGATCCATAGGAAAGATTCACCTCCAGGAATTTTAAACAAGGAATCACCGTGTGTTTGTGTGGCTAAAGGCTAAAGCTTCCCAACTCCATCTTTCTACTGTGACTTCTCCATTATTAATTGAACAAATTGCAAAAGATTCAGCAACACAGATCTCCAAAATACCGTATAATTATGCCATTAAAGCAGACGACTTTTAGCTGTGTGTGTGTGCAGCGCTCATATTTCCTTAAAACCCGTGACGTCTTGCGTACATGTCATCATTACACGACGTTTTCAAGACGAAACTCCCGGGAAATTTAAAATTGTAATTTAGTAAACTAAAAAGGCCGTATTGGCATGTGTTGCAATGTTAATATTTCATCATTGATATATAAACTATCAGACTGTGTGGTGGGTAGTAGTGGGTTTCAGTAGGCCTTTAAGTCCTCTGTGTATTTAATTTATATTTGCATGTCTCATGACACATTATCTGTATGCAATATTGGCTGCATTTCTGATTGTGTACCAGGTTGTTCCAGACCACAGCAAATGTTACCATGTTGTTCCAGACCACAGCAAACGTTACCCAGCTTGCAAAGATTGTAATAACTCCATTAGAAGAAGACAGCCTGTCCTTTCCTTTAACTTGGGCACACACATCTATACTTTTGGCAGTTTTAAGCCAGTCATTTCCAGGAGTTATCTCACCCTCTGAGATACTAACTTAATGTGCTGCCTTCATTATAACACTTACATACTTTGAACTTTTTGCGGCTCCAGACAGATTTGTCTTTTGTATTTTTGGTCCAATATGGCTCTTTCTACATGTTGGGTTGCCGACCCCTGGGTTAGGAGGAAACGCAATAGTTAGATATGATAAAATTGTCATGGTCCATCTGTGCGCACCACAGTGCGCATTCATCTGGGCGCACCTCCAAGTGTGCGCCGGCGCAGCAATTGACTGCATTCAATCACCAAACAATCAACTCGTGCCATTGATTCATCATTCTTTCAACAGTGTGAGCGGCCCCGGGGGCAAGGTTGAAGTGTCCTGCCCAAGGACACAACTGAAGCGATTTGGATGTCAAGAGGCGGGGAGCGAACCTGCAACCCTCAGGTTTCTGGCGCGGCCGCTCTACCCACTACGCCATACCGGGGCGGTATGGCGTAGTTCAGGGGTCACCAACGCGGTGCCCGCGGGCACCAGGTAGCCCGTAAGGACCAGATGAGTAGCCCGCTGGCCTGTTCTAAAAATAGCTCAAATAGCAGCACTTACCAGTGAGCTGCCTCTATTTTTTTCATTTTTTTCATTTACTAGCAAGCTGGTCTCGCTTTGCTCGACATTTTTAATTCTAAGAGAAACAAAACTCAAATAGAATTTGAAAATCCAAGAAAATATTTTAGACTTGGTGTTCACTTGTTTAAATAAATTCATTTATTTTTTACTTTGCTTCTTATAACTTTCAGAAAGACAATTTTAGAGAAAAAAATGCAACTTTAAAAATGATTTTAGGATTTTTAAACACATATACCTTTTTACCTTTAAAATTCCTTCCTCTTCTTTCCTGACAATTTAAATCAATGTTCAAGTAAATTATTTTTTTTTATTGTAAAGAATAATAAATAAATTTTAATTTAATTCTTCATTTTAGCTTCTGTTTTTTCGACAAAGAATATTTGTGAAATATTTCTTCAAACTTGTTATGATTAAAATTAAAAAAAATCTGGCAAATATAGTAAATCTTTAGAATCAAATTTAAATCTTATTTCAAAGTCTTTTGAATTTCTTTTGAATTTTTTGTTCTGGAAAATCTAGAAAAATAATAATTTGTCCTTATTAGAAATATAACTTGGTCCAATTTGTTATATATTCTAACAAAGTGTAGATTGGATTTTAAACTATTTAAAACATGTCATCAAAATTCTAAAATTTATCTTAATCAGGAAAAATTACTAATGATGTTCCATAAATTATTTTTTTTATTTTTTCAAAAAGATTCGAATGAGCTCATTTTTATTTTCTTTTTTTGGTTGAATTTTGAATTCCAAAGAGTCAAAATTGAAGATGAACTATGTTTCAAAATTCAATTTTCCTCTTCTAAACCGTTCAATTAAGTATTTTGTCATCATTTATTCTCTACAAAGAACCTTCCGTAAAAGGAAAAAAAATGTACGACGGAATGACAGACAGAAATACCCATTTTTTTTATATATACCGGTATATAGATTTATTTATTAAAAGTAAATTTCTGGCAATGTATTTAAGTGTGTATCAAACTGGTAGCCCTTCGCATTAATCAGTACCAAAGAAGTAGCTCTTGGTTTCAAAGAGGTTGGTGACCCCTGGCGTAGTGGGTACAAGCGCACCATAAGCACAGACCATGCACAAAAAAATAAAACCTACATCCATCTATCCATCTTCTTTCCCTTACCCGAGGTCGGGTCGCGGGGGCAGCAGCCTAAGCAGAGAAGCCCAGACTTCCCTCTCCCCAGCCACTTTGTCCAGCTCTTCCCGGGGGATCCCAAAGCGTTCCCAGGCCAGCCTGCCTGGAGACATAGTCTTCCCAACGTGTCCTGGGTCTTCCCCCTGGCCTCCTACTGGTCGGACGTGCCCGAAACCCCTCCCTTGGGAGGCATTCGGGTGGCATCCTGTTAGAATAATGATGTATATATTATCACACTAACTTTAGTATGCTTAAAGGCTGTTGCTTTAGTTATTAGCTATTGTGCTCAAGTTAGACTTTTTTCTAATCTATGCAAGGACAAAACTTCTTGTCTGAGGGGTGGCCTCAGCCACAGATGTTATCTTTGTTTTAGCCCGCTAACCGCCAAGGACTTCAAGGACCTCAACGAAGATAAGATGATAGCACGCAGACGAAGCGGGGACAACGCAAAATCACAAGGCCCCCAGCCCATTCCGTCACGTACTGTGCGTCCTGCACCTGCTTTGCATAATTTATGTGACCACTCCTTTTAGAGGCGGCCTCAGTTATGTTGACTATGGAACTCTGAATAAAAAGAGGGACGCGGCAGCTGAACCATAGAGCGTAGCGCGAGACTGTGACTAAGTGTTCAGCGCCATGCGTTCTCCTCATGAGCTAAATTGAAATCTGTCTCTGCTTGGTTCCTTGCTTCTTGTCTGATTAATACATGTCATCAGTGTTAAACCTGACACTTCCTGACCAGATGCCCGAACCACCTCATCTGGTTTCTCTCCATGTGGAGGAGCAGCGGCTTTACTTTGAGCTCCTCCCGGATGGCAGAGCTTCTCACCCTATCTCTAACGGAGAGCCCCACCATAATAAAACAACTAAACAAAAAAAAATCTAATTGTATGAGACCACCAAGATGTGATTTAAATGTAGATTTAAAGGGG
This sequence comes from Nerophis ophidion, assembly GCF_033978795.1. NCBI lineage: Eukaryota > Metazoa > Chordata > Actinopteri > Syngnathiformes > Syngnathidae > Nerophis > Nerophis ophidion. The sequence continues at coordinate 25,138,302 of NC_084632.1, read as the reverse complement.
AACATTATCACCAGACCTATGTAAGCGTCAATATATACCTTGATGGTGCAGAAAAAAGACCATCTATTTTTTTAACCGATTTCCGAACTCTAAATGGGTGAATTTTGGCGAATTAAACGCCTTTCTGTTCATCACGCTGGAGGTGATGACGTCAGAATGTGACGTCGCCGAGGTAACACACCCGCCATTTTCATTTTAAACAAATTACAAACACCGGGTCTCAGCTCTGTTATTTTCAGTTTTTTTGACTATTTTTTGGAACCTTGGAAACATCATGCCTCGACGGTGTGTTGTCGGAGGGTGTAACAACACTAACAGGGAGGGATTCAAGTTGCACCACTGGCCCGAAGATGTGAAAGTGTCTGCCGCCAGACCCCCATTGAATATACCAGAGTGTCTCCACATTTTACCGGCGATGCGATGACAGACATGGCACAGAGATGTATGGATAACCTGCAGATGCATTTGCAAGTATAGTCAACGAAATCACAAAGGTGAGTTTTGTTGATGTTGACTGCCAGCTAATCGATGTTAACATGCTATTTACCGGCGGTGCTAAAGCAGACATGACACAGAGATGTATGGATAACCTGCAGATGCATTTGCAACTATATTACGTTTCCTTCCACCCACATTTAACGCGAAAAAAACACTTACCAATCAACGGATTTAATTTGCTCCACTGTCAAAGATGCGAAAGTCCCGATCGTTTGGTCCACACATTTTAGCGGCGATGCTAACGCAGCAATTCGGCCATGCTATGGCTATGAATAGCGTCAATAGCTATTCGCTCAATAGCTTCAGTTTTTTCTTCAATACTTTCATACTCCAACCATCCGTTTCAATACATGCGTAATCTGTTGAATCGCTTAAGTCGCTGAAATCCAAGTTTGAATCCGAGCTAATGTCACTATATCTTGCTGTGGTATTCCCATTGTTTGTTTACATTGGCAGCACTGTATGACGTCACAGGGAAATGGCCAGTGTCTTCGCAGAGAGCGAAAATAAGGCACTTTAAAGCTTTATTTAGGGATATTCCGAGACCGGTAAAATTCTGAAAAAAACTTCAAAAAATACAACAAGCCCCTGGGAACTGATTTTTATTGTTTTTAACCCTTTTGAAATTGTGATAATGTTCCCCTTTAAATCACGCACTTCTCTTTTGGTGACTCCTGGATTTCTGACGACTTTCCTGGATGCTCCCTAACATCCAGCAGTCTGCTCTTGTTTACCCCAACTTTTTCCTCACCCTGAGAGTGTGTGTGTGTGTGTGTGTGTGTGTGTGTGTGTGTGTGCGTGCGTGCGTGTGTGTGTGTGTGTGTGTGCGTGTGCGTGTGCGTGTGCGTGTGTGTGTGTGTGTGTGTGTGTGTGTGTGTGTGTGTGTGTGTGACCCCGAGGCACAAAGTCACTTGATGTGTCTTCCTACACACTTCACACTTTCCACCCCACACCCACCAGTAGAAATCCTTATCGTGCTGCCGGATCTCAGCGGAGGTCGGGAATTCTCATCCCCTTTAGGCTAGTCCTGGGGTGCATTTATTTCCCTGTAAACACACACACACACACACTCCGATATACAGTATACTGTATGTATGCATGCTTCAACACACACACACACACACACACACACACACACACACAGTAGTCACAGATTGTGTAGTTTTAATGAGAGAAAGAAATGGCGACAGCAGAAGGAAAGTTCGCCACCAAGGAGTGACCTGAGGTTCAGGGGGCGGCAGCAGCTTGGTGGGGAGTCGATCTCCCGGCGCTGATGAGAGGGCTGTTCCGCCGGGGCCGCTCGCTCCGACGGCGCTGCAGAAAGCGACTGATTAAACACCGCTGTCATCCAGCTCTGCCGCGACGCAGAAAGAAATCTTCCTCTCCTTTTATATGTTTTTTCCCCCTCCGCTCGCTGTTTGTTTGTCAGTCTCCTTTGTTTTCTTTGTCCTCTGCCGAGACAGCGGCGCCGGTGGATCGGCGCTGCGGGCGTGAGGGATTTGCGCGTAATTAGCTGAAACACCAGCAAGTGCAAAAAAAAAAAAAAAAGTTCATTTAAAAAAAAAAACCAAACTTGTGGAACTGTGCTCCCTTTTAACGGGACTTCGCTGACACTCCAGCTTCACGCCGGGGATGAAAACGTCGCCTGGTGGTAGAAACAGACTTTTCTTTCAGTGCGTGGACATGAAAACAGCAAGTTGTGCAAACTAGAAATTGTGTGCAGGAAAGAAAGAACAACACAACTGCAATGATAGATGAGTAATTGTTGCAGCAACTACTTTCAAAATGTGTGTCATAAAGAAAGTTGAGTGATGATCCTGTGGTGAATTACTGCAACATTATTATTACACCCACTGCAATGAGGTGGCGACTTGTCCATTGTGTACAGCCGCCTTCCGCCCATTGTGGCTGAGATAGGCTCCAGCCGCCCCCGCGACCCCAAAGGGAATAAGCGGTAGTAAATGGATGGATGGATTATTACACCCAAACATGATGAACCTCCAACAACATACAGAGGTCTTATAACAAGCAGGTGGCAGCATTTTCGCAAGTTGAATATTATCATATCCATCCATCCATCCATCCATTTTTTAGCGCTTGTCCCTTTCAGGGTCGCGGGGGGTGCTGGAGCCTATCTCAGCTGCACCATATCACGCCCATGGGATCATGTTTTGTTTTTGTCATGTTTGGTTTTATTTTTTGGACATTCAGTTCTTGTTCCTGCACTTCTTTGTTTTTCTTATTTCCATAGCAACTCATTAGTTTCCACCTTGTCTTCAAGTCACACCCCTGTCCTCAGTTCTCACACCTGTTAATAATTATCATAGCTATTATTTAAGCCACAGTTACCAGGTTGTCGGGTTGGCAACTTTGTAGTCCTCAATCCCCTTCATGCCATACCATGCTGTTCATTCAATCCGTCCATGCCACCTAAGTTTGTGTTATTCATGCCACAGTGCAAGTGTTTGTTTTATGTTTAAAGTTTGTAGCCTTTGTGCTAGTATTTTGTTTTTTCATTAGTCAAGTTTGTTCTCCGCCATTGTGCGCGCCATTTGTTTGCCTTTTGACACCTCTGCTCTAGGTAATGTTGCAATTTTCAATGCCAACCCAGCAATTGGCAAAAAAAAATGGCTCTGACATAGGTTAAAGGGGAACTGCACTTTTTTGGGGGAAATTTTCCTATCGTGAAAATTAACCAAGTATTAGTAATATTGTTAATAGAAGCGCTAACGCAAATAAATTATTTATAGCGGCCTCATTTCCTTTCTCGTCAAACTTTAATCTAGATCATAAATCATCCCTCTCACCTGGATAGTAGAAGGAGGAGGATGTATTCCGACAAGTTGGTACACTTTGACAGCTAATTTAGACTCAGAAATGGCATGTTGTTGTTGTGGTTAATAGCATTCTATTTTTATTTGTTGTGATTTATACTTTCTAAATAATTGATGTGATAATGTTTATCAGTCAACTAATTGGTGTTCATTTTCAGGATGTTATTGATTTGCAAATTTTTCCCGACTGGTGTACTAACATCATGTGGTTTATTTTTTAATTTTTGTTTTACATATGTAGCTTCATCTACAAAGATGCAAAGAATTGCTATTGTGACATCTAGTGCAGTGGTCCCCAACCTTTTTGTATTCGCGGACCGGTCAACGCTTAATAATTTGTCCCGCGAACAATTTTTTTTTTCTTTTTCTTCTTTGTCATGAAAAAGGGACGTTTTTGTCATGAAAAGGGGAGTTTTTTGTGGTTGGTGCACTATTTGAAAGTGTATATTGTGTTTTTTATGTTGATTTAACACGGATCAATCGTCCTGTCCCCTTGGCAGAAAAACAGCCCCAAAGCATGATGTTTCCACCCCCATGCTTCACAGTAGTTATGGTGTTCTTGGGACGCAACTCAGTATTCTTCTTCCTCCAAACACGACGAGTTGAGTTTATACCAAAATGGATACATGGATGATACAGCAGAGGATTGGGAGAATGTCATGTGGTCAGATGAAACCAAAATACAACTTTTTGGTATAAACTCAACTCGTCGTGTTTGAAAGAAGAAGAATACTGAGTTGCATCCCAAGACCACCATACCTACTGTGAAGCATGGGGGTGGAAAAATCATGCTTAGGGGCTGTTTTTCTGCTAAGGGGACAGGACGATTGATCCGTGTTAAGGAAAGAATGAATGGGGCCATGTATCGTGAGATTTTGAGCCAAAACCTCCTTCCATCAGTGAGAGCTTTGAATGGTAGACCAAATACTTATTTTCCACCATAATTTACAAATAAATTATTTAAAATTCCTACAATGTCAATTCCTGGCTTTTTTTTCAAATTCTGTCTCTCACAGTTGAAGTGTACCTATGATGAACATTACAAACCGCTGTCATCATTTTAAGTGGGAGAACTTGCACAATCGGTGGCTGACTAAATACTTTTTTGCCCCACTGTAACTCTGACAAAAACAATCTGAAGTTGTCTTTATTTTCAAGTTATCCTGCCGTGATTTTACCAGTCCGGCCCAATTGGGAGTAGATTTTTCCCCTGTGGCCCCCGATCTAAAATGAGTTTGACACCCCTGCCCTAGTGGTAGTTTGGCTGAGTTTGCTCTCAGTGCTGCTAGAGTGATCCTGACGTGCGAAGAGTTGACAACCGGGCCTGACGTCACGCGCAACCGATGTACCGAATCATGGCATCGTTGAACTTTATGGGAATTTGTCGGAGCCAGATTGTACTCATCCCTAAATAGTAAATAAACTTTATTCAAAATATTATTCATAGATGAGAAAAGTTGTTAGATTGGGGTGTGACCTAAAATATTTTATTTAATGATGCTGTGATTCAGTATAATGATGAGTGGGTAGTGAAAAGTGTTGATGTGGGTCAGAGGTTGAGGGCGGACCTTCTCTCTATGCACTCCGTGGCCAACTCACAGTTGTCTGTAGTGTAGGATGAGGACTGGAGAAAGTGTGGATTCATCATTGTTGACTGCTCTGACCTCCTGGCACCGATAGAGGCTTCGAAAACTCTGCCCATTATCTTTGCCCTCTGGCCTGTTTGGGCAAGTCATCCAAGGATGGGCAGCAACTCTGGCAGCCCGGGGCCAAACTTCGCTGACTGCCAGCCCACTCATGCCACAGATTCAGTGTCAGCAAGCTTTTTTTGTTGCCTGGCCTCTATGCGGCTCTGTGTGCTTATAGAGGAAAATGTTTAACTGAAGTGTGATTAACGGAAAATAACTGATTTTAGACTGAATGCTCTGCGTCGGCCGCCCTTGACTGAGGCAGTTTGGCCCGGGGCTTGTGGAGCCAGACTGGACAGATCCTGGACAGGACAGTGAGGATCTGGAGGAGCCATGCCCTTGAATGGCAGAGTACAGTCGGCATGACAAAGTAGCCACCTTGCATATGCACCAAGTTCATCACGTTTAAATCCATCCATCCATTTTCTACCGCTTGTCTCTTTTGGGATCGGGGGGGTGCCGGAGCCACACACTAGGGCCAATTTAGTTTTGCCAATCAACCTATCCCCAGGTGCATGTCTTTGGTGATGGGAGGAAGCCGGAGTAGTGTGAAGTGAAGTGAATTATATTTATATAGCGCTTTTTCTCTAGTGACTCAAAGCGCTTTACATAGTAAAACCCAATATCTAAGTTACATTTAAACCAGTGTGGGTGGCACTGGGAGCAAGTGGGTAAAGTGTCTTGCCAAAGGGCACAACAGCAATAACTAGGATGGCAGAAGCGGAGATCGAACCTGGAACCCTCAAGTTGCTGGCATGGCCACTCTACCAACCGAGCTGTACCCGGAGAAAACCCACGCAGTCACGGGAAAAATATGCAAACTCCACACAGAAAGATCTCGAGACCGGGATTGAACACAAGATTACTCAGGACTTTTGTATTGTGAGGCTCACCTTTGTATTGTGAGGCACATGCACTAACCCCTTTTTCACCGTGCTGCCCTCATGTTTATATCTTGTCATTTCATACGTCTCCTTGGACGTATCCTCGCTCATCCATGCAGACTGGACTCTGGCCAAGAGTTGATGGGTGGCCGAGAGTAGAGTCCAGTCTCTTGGTTGCTTTGTTGGGTCTGCTCCTGTCCCTGGCCATGTTACTCCCCACCCGAGCAGAAGATGGCGTGGAACACTACAGAGGCCACCACAGTGTTTGTTTGTTTTGTTCTTATTTTTGTTTTACTTTTGTGGCTATGTGTAAAAGTGGCTGGTTGCATCAGCTCTGCTCTTTTAAAGGCCTACTGAAATTAGATTTTCTTATCTACACAAGGATAGCAGGTCCATTCTATGTGTCATACTTGATCATTTCGCGATATTGCCATATTTTTTGCTGAAAAGATTTAGTAGAGAACATCGCCGATAAAGTTCGCAACTTTTGGTCGCTAACAAAAAAGCCTTGCCTGTACCGGAAGTAGCAGACGATATGCGTGTGACGTCACGGGTTGTAGGGCTCTTCACATCCTCACATTGTTTATAATCATAGCCACCAGCAGCAAGAGCAATTTGGACCGAGAAAGCGACAATTTCCCCATTAATTTGAGCGAGGACGAAAGATTTGTGGATGAGGAAATTTAGAGTGAAGCACCAAAAAAAAAAAGAAAAAAAAAGAAAAGGCGACGGCAGTGGGAGCGATTCAAATGTTATTAGACACATTTACTAGGATAATTCTGGAAAATCCTGTATCTGCTTATTGTGTTAAAAGTGTTTTAGTGAGATTATAAAGTCATACCTGAAGGAGCCAAGATCACAGCTGCCTTTTTGACAGCCGCTCAAGTCTCCGGTAAAAGCTGACTTAATATCACAATTTTCCCATCCAAAAACTTGCTGGTTGATATGTGGTAAAGAAACATGTTCTCTTGACCGCTCTGTGTTAAAGCTTCACGACAAACAAAGAGACACCGGCTGTGTTTCGGTTGGTAAAGGCAGTTGCAATCCAACGCTTTCCACCAACAGCATTATTCTTTATAGTCTCCATTATTAACACATTGCAAAAGATTCAGCAACACAGAAGTCCAAAATACTGTGTAATTATACAATTAAAAACAGACTAGTTTTAGCCGTGAGTGGTGCTGGGAGAAGATGTCCGCTCCAACCAATAACGTCACAAGCACGTATCAATATACGTGTCATCATTCCGCAATGTTTTCAACAGGATACCTCGCGGGAAATTTAAAATTGTAATTTAGTAAACTAAACCGGCCGTATTGGCATGTGTTGCAATGTTAAGATTTTATCATTAATATATAAACTATCAGACTGCGTGGTCGGTAGTATGGGGTTTCAGTAGGCCTTTAATGTCTTTAATGGTCTTTGTGTTCCTGCATGTTTCCCTCTTACACACATGTTTATGTGTGCTATGGCTGTGAGTTTGTTTTCCCTTGGCCTCAGTCTGGACTCCCTCTCCAGGTGCTCAGGCTTATCACTGTTTTTTTTTTTTCAACACCCCCCGCCCCCTAGCGTTTACCTGTTTCTCACCATTGTTGTAAGGGGCGCCGGAAGTTGGCAGACCCGTCAGCGATCCTGTTCTGTCTGCCTGTAATGTTTGTCTTCTCTTGAATGGGATTGTGCCGAAAATCTTAAATTCCCCTCGGGATTATAAAAGCAGTGTTTTTCAACCACCGTGAGATACAGTCTGGTGTGCGGTGAGAGATTATGTCATTTCACCTATTTGGGTTTAAAATATTGCAAACCAGTAATAATTGCAAACCAGTAATTATAGTCTGCAAATGATGTGTTGTTGTTGAGTGTCGGTGCTGTCTAGGGCTCCGCAGAGTAACCGTGTAATACTCTTCCATATTAGTAGGTGGCAGCCGGTAGCTAATTGCTTTGTAAATGTCCCCGAAAGGGAATAAGCGGTAGAAAATGGATGGATGGATGGATGTCAAAAGGTGAGTGCCCCTAGGAAAAGGCATTGAAGCTTAGGGAAGACTATGCAGAAAAAAACTAAGACTGAACTGGCTACAAAGTAAACAAAAACAGATTGCTGGACGACAGCAAAGACTTACTGTGGTGCAAAGACGACGTGCACATTGTACATCAGAACACGACATGACAATCAACAATATCCCCACAAAGAAGGAACAACTGAAATAGTCTTAAAACAGAGCAGATGCAAGGAATATCGCTCAAAGGAAAACATGAAACTGCTACAGGAAAATACCAAAAAAAGAGAAAAAGCCACCAAAATAGGAGCGCAAGACAAGAACTAAGACACTACACAGGAAAACAGCAAAAAACTCCTAATAAGTCAAGGTATGATGTGACAGGTGGTGAGAGTACACCTACTTTGAGACAAGAGCTATAGTCATGCATGCTTGGTTATGGTTTAGAGCAGGAATGCCCATTACGTCAATCGCGAGCTACCGGTCGATCGTGGAGGGTGTGTCAGTCGATCGCAAACCTAAAAATTGGTGATCATCAATCTTTACTACGACGTCCCTTTCGTCACTTGATTGACATTCACAGCACGGCTTCTGAGATGACGCTGGCTGCTGCCAGATCATTATTAAGAAAACATGACCGAGAGGAGGGCGAGAAACACTTTTTATTACAACACTCTCGCGCGTTCCTGCTGTCAAAACCCTGAAGACAGACTGCAGAGTTCCTGTCTTCACAATAAAAGCCCTGCTTCATCCTGCCTGCGCTAACAAAATAAGAGTCTCAGAAAGCTAGCGTGCACAAGTTAGCAACCTAGGGAGTTGGCCGTCAATGTATTTATCGCAAAATGTATAAAAGCGAGTATGGAAGCTGGACAAATAAGACGCCAAAAACAAACCCCTTTCATGTTATCAGCACTACAGTCTGATTCCAAACAATGCAAGTGATCAGAATCAGGTAATACATGAACTTATATTCTTGTCTTCATGAAACAAAAGAAATGTATATGTTGCGCTCCGCCACACGGATCGTTTGTTGTTTATATTTTTGTGTTTTGCTTATTTCTGGACTCTGCCGATCGCTTTGTTTGAGCACTTCCTTGTTTCCTCTATGCAACAGTTGCGTTAGTAATTCCCTTTTTGTATGTACTTTGCTAAGTCTTAGCTTAGCCTCCGCGCGCTCGGCACGCGCTTCTAAGGACTTTGAACTCGACTCTTGCGAACCGTTAGTTGTGCCAATGCACGCTTTCCGTGCATTGGCATACCTTTATTTTACCCTTTGGACAAGTGTTCTTTTGTTGTATTTGGTATATTAAACAAGCTCCTACCCTCAATCCTGCTGCTCCAAGTCCTGTAGCATCCGGGGGTGACACTTCACGCACCCAAATGCGTCGCGCTCGCAACACTATATGTGTTAAACATGCTTGTGTTATCATTAAACACCTTTAACGTGTTAACAAAAACGTCTCTTTCATAAATAATTACATAAAAATTATATATATGAATGAGGTAGATTCCTTCGACTCGGTCAATTGAAAAGTAGCTCGCCTGCAGAAAAAGTGTGGGCACGCCTGGTTGAGAGTCATACCCAACAATTGCAACAACGACTTTTTACTGTCAACTGAGTTTTGTTTTTTAAATATTCCTGCTGGTGGCGTACCTTGGCATTTTTTCAACGCAAAAAATATGCCTTGGCTCAAAAAAGGTTGAAAAGTGAAGTGAAGTGAAGTGAATTATATTTATATAGCGCTTTTTCTCTATTGACCCAAAGCGCTTTACATAGTTAAACCCAATATCTAATTTTTACATTTAAACCAGTGTGGGTGGCACTGGGAGCAGGTGGGTAAAATATCTTGCCAACGACAAAACGGCAGTGAATAGCAGTCTTGGGTTCATTCCCGGGCTCGGGATCTTTCTGTGTGGAGTTTGCATGTCCTCCCCGTGAATGCGTGGGTTTCCAGTGGGTACTCCGGCTTCCTCCCACTTCCAAAGACATGCACCTCGAATAAATAAACAATGATTTAAAACATGCACCTGGGGATAGGTTGATTGGCAACACTAAATGGGCCCTAGTGTGTGAATGTGAGTGTGAATGTTGTCTATTTTACTGTTTTAATTGCTTTTAACCTTTAAAATTGTTTTTAATCCTATTTATTTTTATATTGTTTTTATATTGGTTTTATATTTATTTATTTTTTGTTTTTATTCAGTCTTTGGTGGAGTATAATATTGTTTTTAATATTCTTTTTAACATGGCTGTGCAGCACTTTGGAAACATTATTGTTGTTTAAATGTGCTGTAGAAATAAAGTGGATTGGATTGGATTGTCTATCTGTGTTGGCCCTGCAATTAGGTGGTGACTTGTGCAGGGTGTATCCCGCCTTCCGCCCGAATGCAGCTGAGATAGGCTCCAGCGACCCCCCGCCAACCCAAAAGGGAAAAGCGGTAGAAAATGGATGAATGGATGGATGATTCTGATTCTGATGTTGAAGTTAGTCCTGACTCTTATTTCAAAGTCACCGTGCAACCTTCGCCCTCGCCGTGCGTAGCCAGAGGTAGAGCGCGGAGAGGAGAGGAGGGTAAAAAGATGGAAAGGTGATGACCGGCCAGTTTGAGCAAGGGGAGGGAAAACAATGGCTGCCAGCCACAAAGGATGCTTTCCCGTCTGTTTTTCAGCTCCATTAATATCACAGCTCCATCCTGCAAATACCCTCATTCATTATTCATGAGGCAAGTGGGGAGGAAGGTGGGCAGGCGAAAGGCCAGTGGTAGCTGCAATCAGTCCCGCTTTAAATGACACTGAGCGACAGAGCCTGAGGTTTTATGGCTCGGCGCTCAAATGAGTAGTAAAAAAAAAGGAAGAAAAAAGTCTGAGTGGGCCCGCTGTTAATGACAAGCAGGAAGCCTTAGAGGAAGCAACGCTCGTAAAGCTTGCCTCCACGCTGGCTAACAAATCTGCCCAAACTCCATCTCCACCGTACATTGAAACAACGTGGTCCTGGACCCACTCACACACATCTTTCACTTATTACCAAAAACTTGGACTCCTTTTATGACCTCTTTTAATAGATTACACCCAACTCTTCACCTAAAAGTTCCTTCATTTTTTTAAAATGCCGCTTTAAACGCCCCCACGTCTCGTCCGAACATTTGTGGTTTCCTAAAAAAAAAAAAAAGAATAACATCAAAGGTTGGCGTATATATAAATAGCATTCATATTTTTGTCACTTTGAGCAATGAAAAACATAACTATGATGTAAAAAGCAGGTCTATTAAAGCAGTGGTTCTCAACCTTTTTTCAGTGAACATGTTTTTAATTCAAGTACCCCCTAATCAGAGCAAAGCATTTTTGGTGAAAAAAAAAAAGAGATAAAGAAGTAAAATACAGCACTATGTCATCAGTTTCTGATTTATTAAATTGTACAACAGTGCAAAATATTAGTGGTCTTTCTTGAACTATTTGGAAAAAAAGATATAAAAATAACAAAAAATTTGTTGAAAAATAAACAACTGATTCAATTATAAATAAATATTTCTCCACATAGAATAAATCATCAACTTAAAGTGCCCTCTTTGGGGATTGTAATAGAGATCCATCTGGATTCATGAACTTAATTCCAAACATTTCTTCACAAAAAAATATCTTTAACGTCAATATTTATGGAACATGTCCACAAAAAATCGAGCTGTCAACTCTGAATATTGCATTGTTGCATTTGCTTTTACAGTTAATGAACTTACATTCATGTTTTGTTGAAGTATTATTCCATAAATATATTTATAAAGGATTTTTGAATTTTTGCTGTTTTTAGAATATTTTTTAAAAATCTCACGTGTCATGGTTCACGTCTTAGACCATGTCTCATTCTGGGTTTTGTTCTGTTTTGTGTTGTATTTGATGTCTTTGGTTCCCGGTGGCAGAGGGGTTAGTGCGTCTGCCTCACAATACGAATGTCCTGCAGTCTTGGGTTCAATCCCAGGCTCGGGATCTTTCTGTGTGGAGTTTGCATGTTCTCCCCGTGAATGCTTGGGTTCTCTCCGGGTACTCCGGCTTCCTCCCACTTCCAAAGACATGCACCTGGGGATAGGTTGATTGGCAATACTAAATTGGCCCTAGTGTGTGAATGTGAGTGTGAATGTTGTCTGTCTATCTGTGTTGGCCCTGCGATGAGGTGGCGACTTTTCCAGGGCGTACCCCGCCTTCCTCCCGATTGTAGCTGAGATAGGCGCCAGCGCCCCCCTGCGACCCCAAAAGGGAATAAGCGGTAGAAAATGGATGGATGGATGGATGGTTCCCGGTGGCACTTCCCGTTTGGTTTCTGTTGTCATGGTAACTCGTTAGTGTCACCTGTCTCTTGTTTGTCCTCGCGCACCTGATTTGTGATTATCTCCTTATTTAAGACCACCTTTGCTGTGAGCTGCCACCTTATCGTGGTAGAGGAGTTTGCGTGTCCCAATGATCCTAGGAGCTATGTTGTCCGGGGGCTTTATGCCCCCTGGTAGAGTCTCCCAAGGCACACAGGTTCTAGGTGAGGGATCAGACAAAGAGCAGCTCGAAGACCTCTATGAAGAAGAAAAAACATGGACCCAGATTTCCCTCGCACGGACGCGGGTCACCGGGGCCTCCCTCTGGAGCCAGGCCCGGTGGTGGAGCACGATGGCGAGCGCCTGGTGGCCGGGCCTGTTCTCATGGGGCCCGGCCGGGCACAGCTCGAAGAGGCAACATGGGTCACCCCTCCAATGGGCTCATCACCCATAGCAGGGGCCATAGAGGTCGGGTGCAATGTGAGCTGGGCGGGCAGCCGAAGGCAGGGCACTTGGCGGTCCGATCCTCGGCTACAGAAGCTAGCTCTTGGGACGTGGAACGTCACGTCACTGGGGGGGAAAGAGCCTGAGCTAGTGCGCGAAGTCGAGAAATTTCGGCTGGATGTAGTCGGACTCACTTCGACGCACAGCAAGGGCTCTGGAACCACTTCTCTCTCGAGAGGGACTGGACCCTCTTCCACTCTGGCGTTGCCGGCAGTGAGAGGCGACGGGCTGGGGTGGCAATTCTGGTTGCCCCCCCGGCTCAAAGCCTGCATGTTGGAGTTTAACCTGGTGGACGAAAAGGTAGCCTCCCTCCGCCTTCGGGTGGGGGGACGGGTCCTGACTGTTGTTTGTGCTTACGCACCAAACAGCAGTTCAGAGTACCCACCCTTTTTGGGAGCACTCGAGGGAGTACTGGAAAGTGCACCCCCGGGTGATTCCCTTGTCCTACTGGGGGACTTCAACGCTCTCGTTGGCAGCGACAGTGAAACCTGGAGAGGCGTGATTGGGAACAATGGCCGCGCGGATCTGAACCCGAGTGGTGTTTTGTTATTGGACTTTTGTGCTCGTCACAGTCTGTCCATAACAAACACCATGTTCAAACATAAGGGTGTCCATATGTGCACTTGGCGCCAGGACACCCTAGGCCGCAGTTCCATTGTGTCATCGGATTTGCGGCCTTATGTTTTGGACACTCGGGTGAAGAGAGGGGCGGAGCTTTCTACCGATCACCACCTGGTGGTGAGTTGGCTGCAATGGTGGGGGAGGATGCCGGCCAGACCTGGGAGGCCCAAACGCATTGTGAGGATCTGCTGGGAACGTCTGGCAGAGTCTCCTGTCAGAGAAAGTTTCAATTCCCACCTCCGGAAGAACATTGAACATGTCACGAGGGAGGTGCTGGACATTGAGTCCGAGTGGACCATGTTCCGCACCTCTATTGTTGAGGCGGCTGATCGGAGCTGTGGCCGCAAGGTAGTTGGTGCTTGTCGGGGCGGCAATCCCAAAACCCCTTGGTGGACACCAGCGGTGAGGGATGCCGTAAAGCTGAAGAAGGAGTCCTATCGGGTCCTTTTGGCTCATAGGACTCCGGAGGCAGTGGACAGGTACCGACAGGCCAAGCGGTGTGTAGCTTCAGCGGTCGCGGAGGCAAAAACTCGGACATGGGAGGAGTTCGGGGAAGCCATGGAAAACGACTGTGGGGCTGTCTTGGTTGACAAGACTTTGCAGCATCGCGTGGACATCGGGGGCGGTACCTCTGGATTAGCAGACCGGGGTGGTGGTTCCTCTCTTTAAGAAGGGGGACCGGAGAGTGTGTTCCAACTATCATGGGATCACACTCCTCAGCCTTCCCGGTAAGGTTTATTCAGGTGTACTGGAGAGGAGGCTACGCCGGAAAGTCGAACCTCGGATTCAGGAGGAACAGTGTGGTTTTCGTCCTGGTCGTGGAACTGTGGACCAGCTCTATACTCTCGGCAGGGTTCTTGAGGGTACACGGGAGTTTGCTCAACCAGTCTACATGTGCTTTGTGGACTTGGAGAAGGCATTCAACCGTGTCCCTCGGGAAGTCCTGTGGGGAGTGCTCAGAGAGTATGGGGTATCGGACTGTCTTATTATGGCAGTCCGATCCCTGTACGATCAGTGCCAGAGCTTGGTCCGCATTGCTGGCAGTAAGTCGAACACATTTCCAGTGAGGGTTGGACTCCGCCAAGGCTGTCCTTTGTCACCGATTCTGTTCATAACTTTTATGGACAGAATTTCTAGGCGCAGTCAAGGCGTTGAGGGGTTCCGGTTTGGTGACCGCAGGATTAGGTCTCTGCTTTTTGCAGATGATGTGGTCCTGATGGCTTCATCTGACCGGGATCTTCAGCTCTCACTGGATCGGTTCGCAGCCGAATGTGAAGCGACCGGAATGAGAATCAGCACTTCCAAGTCCGAGTCCATGGTTCTCGCCCGGAAAAGGATGGAATGACATCTCCGGGTTGGGGAGGAGACCCTGCCCCAAGTGGAGGAGTTCAAGTACCTAGGAGTCTTGTTAACGAGTGGGGGAAGAGTGGATCGTGAGATCGACAGGCGGATCGGTGCGGCATCTTCAGTAATGCGGACGTTGCACCGATCCGGTTGTGGAGAAGAAGGAGCTGAGCCAGAAGGCAAAGCTCTCAATTTACCGGTCAATCTACGTTCCCATCCTCACCTATGGTCATGAGCTTTGGGTCATGACCGAAAGGATAAGATCACGGGTACAAGCGGCGAAATGAGTTTCCTCCGCCGTGTGGCGGGGCTCTCCCTTAGAGATAAGGTGAGAAGCTCTGCCATCCGGGAGGAACTCAAAGTAAAGCCGCTGCTCCTCCACATCGAGAGGAGCCAGATGAGGTGGTTCGGGCATCTGGTCAGGATGCCACCCGAACGCCTCCCTAGGGAGGTGTTTAGGGCACGTCCAACCGGTAGGAGGCCACGGAGAAGTCCCAGGACACGTTGGGAAGACTATGTCTCCCGGCTGGCCTGGGAACGCCTCGGGATCCCCCGGGAAGAGCTAAACGAAGTGGCTGGGGAGAGGAAAGTCTGGGTTTTCCCTGCTTAGGCTGTTGCCCCCACGACCCGACCTCGGATAAGCGGAAGAAGATGGATGGATGGATGGATCGATGAAAAATATTTCACCATCTCATGGGGGCATCTTGTGGGTATGTCTTTAGCGTGTGTGTGTGTGTGTGTGTGTGTGTGTGTGTGTGTGTGTATGTGTGCGTGGGTGTGTGTGTGTGTGTGCGTGCGTGCGTGCGTGCGAGTGTGTGTGTTCCTAAAGTCTCAGAAATGGTAATGTCCTTAACCCTAATCCCAATGCAGGATAGACCTAACAGTTGCTATTGACTTTGTGAACATTTACCACCGAGGATTCCGACTATTCAATTCCATTTCAACTGGGTCTGCAGACGAGGAGGGAGGAGGTCCCCTGGCGCCATGTTGCTCACACGCAAAACACACACACACACACACACACACACACACACACACACACACACACACACACACACACTGTTGAATGTATTATTCTCCAGTGATATAGACTCAATCGTATTTTAACCCTTCTGCTGCAGCCATACAGAGACAAACGCGCTCAACATAACAAAGGCTATTGTGTGTGTGTGTGTGTGTGTGTGTGTGTGTGTGTGTGTGTGTGTGTGTGTGTGTGTGTGTATTTGTGTGTGTGTGTGTGTGTTTGTGTGTGTGTGTGTGTGGGCGCTCAATTTGATTGAATGTGTGGCACAAATATGACACCTTTATCACTATAAAATTAAAATGTGCAAGTTTGGCTTTTTTCCCCCCAACTTTGCTCCTTTCACTACATTTTTTTCTCCCTGGCCATTTGTCAGTCTTTGGCCTGGTCCCCAGCACCGCCCAGAGTCTCGGAGGATTGATTTCGCTCAGTCCCCTCCTCCCAGGACGCACCCCCCCCTCCTCCCTGCACCCGCCCACATCATTTATACTTGTGAGCATTAGGACTTGTCACAGCCTCTCAGTCAGGCCCTTTATCCAAACAGGCCATAGATTCTCATTAAACGGGTTGCATCTCCACTTCCTGACACGGCGGCCATCACACGTCCACTCTGCCATGTCGCCGCCGCTGACTATTAGTCCCATCCACCCGGACACACAGTAGTGAGGCCATTGCTTGTATGGCATTGTTGCAGTCATGAAAGAAAACAAGCGCGCACTTTTTCACGACATCATCATACAGTGGGGCAAAAAAATATTTTTGTCAGCCACCGATTGTGCAAGTTCTCCCACTTAAAATGATGACAGAGGTCGGTAATTTTCAACATAGGTACACTTCAACTGTGAGAGACAGAATGTGAAAAAAAAAATCCAGGAATTCACATTGTAGGAATTTTAAAGAATTTATTTGTAAATTATGGTGGAAAATAAGTATTTGGTCAACCATTCAAAGCTCTCACTGATGGAAGGAGGTTTTGGCTCAAAATCTCACGATACATGGCCCCATTCATTCTTTCCTTAACACGGATCAATCGTCCTGTCCCCTTAGCAGAAAAACAGCCCCAAAGCATGATGTTTCCACCCCCATGCTTCACAGTAGGTATGGTGTTCTTGGGATGCAACTCAGTATTGTTCTTCTTCAAAACACGACAAGTTGAGTTTATACCAAAAAGTTCTATTTTGGTTTCATCTGACCACATGACATTCTCCAAATCCTCTGCTGTATCATCCATGTATCCATTTTGGTATAAACTCAACTTGTCGTGTGCCGGCCAATTTTTTTTATTGTAATTTTGAAGAATTTATCTGAATGTGCAATATTGTTTGAAATGTCAAATGTTTAAATATTAACTGTCAGTTTACTGTACTGTGCCAACTGTACTACTATAAAAGTACAATTACTTTTATTGTTTCTTTGAAAATAAAACAGCAAAGTCCATTTGGCTGTCATCCTTTTTAATTATGAGACAAAACTGTGTCAAAGTCATGATTTTTTTATTTCATGCTTGAAATGAGAAATTATTACTTTAAAGGCCTACTGAAATGAGATTTTCTTATTCATACGGGGATAGCAGGTCCATTCTATGTGTCATACTGGATCATTTCGCGATACAGCCATATTTTTGCTGAAAGGATTTAGTAGAGAACATCGACGATAAAGTTCGCAACTTTTGGTCGCTAACAGAAAAGCCCTGCCTTTACCGGAAGTCGCAGACGATGACGTCACCCGTTGATGGCTCCTCACATCCTCACATTGTTTCTAATGGGAGCCTCCAACAAAAATAGCTATTCGGACAGAGAATACGACAATTTCCCCATTAATTTAAGCGAGGATGAAAGATTTGTGTTTGAGGATATTGATAGCAACGGACTAGAAAAAAAAAAAAAAAATAAATCAAGTTTAAAAAAAAACACGCCATTGCATTGAGGCGGACTCAGATTTTTTTAGACACATTTACTAAGATAATTCTGCGAAATCCCTTATCTTTCTATTGTGTTGCTAGTGTTTTAGTCAGTTTAATATTACCTGATAGTCGGAAGGGTGTATCCACGGGTGTCTTGAGACCAGTGTCTGATGGAAGTCGACGGCAGCTGTACGGACGGCACAAGCTCAGCTGATCTCCGGTAAGTGGCGACTTTTTACCACAATTTTCTCACCGAAACCTGCTGGTTGACATTTGGTCGGTATCTATGTTTGCTTGACCGCTCTGATCCATAGTAAAGTTTCACCTCCGGGAATTTTAAACAAGGAATCACCGTGTGTTTGTGTGGCTAAAGGCTAAAGCTTCCCAAATCCATCTTTCTACTTTGACTTCTCCATTATTAATTGAACAAATTGCAAAAGATTCAGCAACACATATCTCCAAAATACTGTGTAATTATGCCGTTAAAGCAGACGACTTTTAGCTGTGTGTGTGCGCAGCGCTGATATTTCCTAACAGTCCGCAACGTCACGCGTACACGTCAGCATTCCGTGACGTTTTCAACAGGACACTTCGCGGGAAATTTAAAATTGCAATTTAGTAAACTAAAAAGGCCGTATTGGCATGTGTTGCAATGTTAATATTTCATCATTGATATATAAACTATCAGACTGCGTGGTCGGTAGTAGTGGGTTTCAGTAGGCCTTTAAAAAAGTAGTTTTATGAATGTTGATGACACAGCTTTGCATCAGTTGATATTCTAGTTTCAAGCATGTTTTACTCAATTTAGGTAAAAATTAATCAAAAAGCTGTAATATCTTGCTGAGATATTTTAAAAGCAACAATCTTAAAACAAGTAAAAAACTAACATAAAATCTGCTTAGTGAGAAGAATGATCTTATCAGAAAGAAAATAAGAAAATATCGCCCTTGTTTGAGATATTAACCTTATTTAGATTTCAGTTTTTGCAGTGTACTTATTTTGCTCGTTCAGAACTCAGCATTAGTATTTTGGTCCAGGCCGAGTTTTGGCCAACCGGGTCTCATTAGGTGGCGTAAGGGATCGTAATGTTGCAACGCGCATCATTAGAGAGACAAGCAAAATTTCATTTTGTGTTTACTAACAATACCGCTCTGATGGATGACTGCGGCTGGAAGAGAGGAGCTTGATTGGATGACATTTTAAGCAAACATGGCGACAAGACGAGATAGCAGCGCTGTGTGGTCAGCTCTCCTTCAAGGCCTCGTTAGTACTGGGTCACTGAACTGCCGTCCAGATTTCTAAATGGCCACTCAAATCCCAGAACTGGACCGTGTGTGTGTGTGCGTGCATGTGTGTGTGTGTATGTGTGTGTGTGTGTGTGTGTGTGTGTGTGCTGTCTCTCTGGAATTTCTCAGTAAAGGCTGTGTGTTTACCGACAGTGTTTTCAGACCAACAGGGCAGGAAATGTTTAACAGGGATGGTTGTAGTTGAGTCATGGCGTGTCACACGCTCTCCCCAGGGGATTTGTTGGAATATTTACAGTATTTAGTAGGATGCTTCATACTCGCCGTGTCTCACCTTTGACCCCTGACGCACACATTGGTGTCCAATTTGCTGTAAGATTGACTGACAGGTAAGAGATGTCCCCATGCGGCTTTGTCACTACCGATCATACTTGCCAACCCTCCCGATTTTCCTGGGAGACTCCCGAATTTCAGTGCCCCTCCCGAAAATCTCCTGAGGCAACCATTCTCCTGAATTTCTCTTGATTTCCACCCGGACAACAATATTGGGGGCGTGCCTTAAAGGCACTGCCTTTAGCGTCCCCTCTCACCTGAAAAGGAGACAATTATATATGTCTCCGTTATCCATAGGTTTATCTATAACCCATAAAGTAGGCAGGCACGGAGATATTTCCCAGCGTGTGTTTATTCCAGCCGGCACGTTAATACACTGACACACAACATCCGGATTCCCATCATGCATTGCTTCCAAATTACGGCAAGTAGTAATGTCCAAAAACATAACAGAGACGAAGCAGAAGAACGAAGAAGAGACATGGGGACGACAAGTAAGAAGAAGAAGTACGCTTGCAAGTTCCAAAATGATTGGAAAAAATAATTTCAGCAGTTTATCCAGGACAGCTCAAAGGGGAAGGAGTATGCTGCATGCAAATTTTGTAGATCAGACTTCTTCATTGAACACGGTGGCCAAATGGATATACTCATTCATATATATATATATAATATATATATGTATGTGTATATGTATATATATATATATATATATATATATATATGTATGTATATATATATGTATATGTATATATATATATATATGTATATACATATATATATATATGTATATATATATGTATATGTATATATAATATATATAATATAAATATATATATGTATATGTGTGGAAAAAAATCACAAGACTACTTCATCTCTACAGAACTGTTTCATGAGGGGTTCCCTCAATCATCAGGAGATTTCAAATACAAATATATATATATATATATATATATATATATATATATAGGAAATTCTTGACAATACATACACCCCCTGCTACCCCTAAGTAACCCCCCCCCCCCCCCCCAACCCCCATCTCCCGAATTCAGAGGTCTCAAGGTTGGCAAGTATGCTACCAATGTTGGAGCCTTGCGTGTCGGCCGATACCGACCTTAACCCCTTTCGATATCGGCAGTAATCAGGGCACATTTTTGTATTATTTTGTAGTGTGTAATGTTAGGAAGTGGCAGGGAGGAAAAACACTAACCTTATGACAGATGCTTGAATTCGTGTTTTGGCGACACCCGGTGGCCACAATAATATAACGAGTTAAGCTCACGACGTAGCAAATTGAATGATGCGGACACGTGTGTTACTGGATACGTTCTAATGCACTTCTGCCTTGGAGACTTTGTATCTGTAAGTAAAATGGGACGATAATTTTTCTCTACTTGTTTATTTTGACAAATATGCTGTTTTAGACTGCAATGTTGTTCAAATAACGACAATTACCCAATTCCCGGGCTATAGAGCGAAACCTGTATTTAGGCCATCCATCCATCCATCCATTTTCTACCGCTTGTTCCCTTTTGGGGTCGCGGGGGGCGCTGGCGCCTATCTCAGCTACAATCGGGCGGAAGGCGGGGTACACCCTGGACAAGTCGCCACCTCATCGCAGGGCCAACACAGATAGACAGACAACATTCAGACTCACATTCACACACTAGGGCCAATTTAGTGTTGCCAATCAACCTATCCCCAGGTGCATGTCTTTGGAAGTGGGAGGAAGCCGGAGTACCCGGAGGGAACCCACGCATTCACGGGGAGGACATGCAAACTCCACACAGAAAGATCCCGAGCCTGGATTTGAACCCAGGACTGTAGGACCTTCGTATTGTGAGGCAGACGCACTAACCCCTCTGCCATCGTGAAGCACACCCAGCAAATTTGAGAAGAAAAAATATTTTTGCATATATTAGCTGCACCTGACTATAAACCGCAGAGATATACCGGTGCGAAAGATTTTACATATCTTACTAAACAGTGCCTGTCACACTGCAGTAAAATGGCTAATCAAACAAAACAGAAGTCACCGTCATGGACTCATTAGCTGCAGAAGCTAACTCTCTAATCAGCTAAACAGATTTAATAACTCCACGGTGGCGTTTTGGTTAATTTACGAAATTGAAACAATACAAAAAGAATGCCATTGTAAGTTAATAATACTAACACAGACACTTGGAAACGTATATAGCATGTTTGCTAATGCTAACGACACAAGCTTGATTTCATTACTATAGCACGTACAATTAAGCATGAAAATACTCCTACTGTACAGACATCAAACATTGGTTTAGTAAGTATGAATTGTTTTAGTTATATCTCAATACTTACAAACGTTGCTTGGCGTGATGACTGAAGAATATTTCCGAGCAGAAACGCTCTGGACTTTGTTTACTTCCGTTCAAAAGTCACTTGACTGACTACAACCAATAGTAGATGAAACGGGACCAATAGTTCTGGTTCAAGGCACGAAAGAGGAAGTACATTTTCTTACAACAGCACCTGCATTGAGCGAACTCCTCCAAAAGATGGCGCCATATTAGCGCAAAAAACAACACACCTTTTCAGTGTCTCTGTCCGTGTTTTATGAAAATTGTTTTTTGAATACAAAACAATATGGCCGGTAGCGACGAATAATCCATAAATTAGCTGTACCGTTTTGTAGGTCGCAGGGTTCAAAGCGTGGGCAAAAAGTAGTGGCTTATAGTCCGGAAAATAGATAGATAGACAGATAGATAGTACTTTGGCAGGGGTGTCAAATGTACCGGATCAGGCCTGCGAACAGGTTTTATCCGGCCCGCAAGATGTGTTTGCTTAAGTATAAAAATGAGCCTACGTTTTTGAATGAAAAAAACTCCTGTTCTAAATGTGTCCACTAGATGTCACAATAGCAATTATTTGTATCTTTGTAGATGATGCAACATCCATCCATCCATCCATCATCTTCCGCTTATCCGAGGTCGGGTCGCGGGGGCAACAGCCTAAGCAGGGAAACCCAGACTTCCCTCTCCCCAGCCACTTCGTCTAGCTCTTCCCGGGGGATCCCGAGGCGTTCCCAGGCCAGCCGGGAGACATAGTCTTCCCAACGTGCCCTGGATCTTCCCCGTGGCCTCCTACCGGTTGGACGTGCCCTAAACACCTCCCTAGGGAGGCGTTCGGGTGGCATCCTGACCAGATGCCCAAACCACCTCATCTGGCTCCTCTCGATGTGAAGGAGATGCGCTTTACTGTGAGTCCCTCCCGGATGGCAGAGCTTCTCACCCTATCTCTAAGGGAGAGCCCCGCTACACGGCGGAGGAAACTCATTTCGGCCGCTTGTACCCGTGATTTTATCCTTTCGGTCATGACCCAAAGCTCATGACCATAGGTGAGGATGGGAACGTAGATCGACCGGTAAATTGAGAGCTTTGCCTTCCGGCTCAGCTCCTTCTTCACCACAACGGATCGGTACAACGTCCGCATTACTGAAGACGCCGCACCGATCCGCCTGTCGATCTCACGATCCACTCTTCCCTCACTTGTGAACAAGACTCCTAGGTACTTGAACTCCTCCACTTGGGGCAGGGTATCCTCCCCAACCCGGAGATGGCACTCCACCCTTTTCCGGGCGAGAACCATGGACTCGGACTTGGAGGTGCTGATTCTCATTCCGGTCGCTTCACACTCGGCTGCGAACCGATCCAGCGAGAGCTGAAGATCCCGGTCAGATGAAGCCATCAGGACCACATCATCTGCAAAAAGCAGAGACCTAATCCTGCGGTTACCAAACCGGAACCCCTCAACGCCTTGACTGCGCCTAGAAATTCTGTCCATAAAAGTTATGAACAGAATCGGTGACAAAGGACAGCCTTGGCGGAGTCCAACCCTCACTGGAAATGTGTTCGACTTACTGCCGGCAATGCGGACCAAGCTCTGGCACTGATCGTACAGGGATCGGACCGCAACAATAAGACAGTCCGATACCCCATACTCTCTGAGCACTCCCCACAGGACTTCCCGAGGGACACGGTCGAATGCCTTCTCCAAGTCCACAAAGCACATGTAGACTGGTTGGGCAAACTCCCATGCACCCTCAAGAACCCTGCCGAGAGTATAGAGCTGGTCCACAGTTCCACGACCAGGACGAAAACCACACTGTTCCTCCTGAATCCGAGGTTCAACTATCCGACGTAGCCTCCTCTCCAGTACACCTGAATAAACCTTACCGGGAAGGCTGAGGAGTGTGATCCCACGATAGTTGGAACACAAACTCCGGTCCCCCTTCTTAAAGAGAGGAACCACCACCCCGGTCTGCTAATCCAGAGGTACCGCCCCCGATGTCCACGCGATGCTGCAAAGTCTTGTCAACCAAGACAGCCCCACAGCATCCAGAGCCTTAAGGAACTCCGGGCGGATCTCGTCCACCCCTGGGGCCTTGCCACCGAGGAGTTTTTTAACTACCTCAGCGACCTCAGCCCCAGAAATAGGAGAGTCCACCACAGATTCCCCAGGCACTGCTTCCTCATAGGAAGACGTGTTGGTGGGATTGAGGAGGTCTTCGAAGAATTCCTTCCACCTATCCACAACATCCGCAGTTGAGGTCAGCAGAACACCATCCGCACCATGATGCAACATATGTAAAAAAAAATAAACCACATGATGTTAGTGCACCAGTCGAGGAAAATGAGCATATTACATGAAAAACATCCTTTAAATTTATTTTGATATTATTTTTTCATCTTGATAGATTGAAAATGAACACCAATGAGTTGACTGAAGAACATTATCACCTCATTTATTTAGAAAGTATAAATTGCGACAAATAAAGATAGAATATCATTAACCGCAACATGTAAGTGTAAAAAACCCCAAAAACATTATGATTTGTACTTTGTCAGAATGTGCTTGGTCTATTTTTAAACAAAGAAATGTATCTGAAATTGTCTTTATTTTTAAGTTATCCTGCCGTGATTTTACCAGTCCGGTCCACTTGGGAGTAGATATTTCTCCATGTGGCCCCCTGATCTAAAATGAGTTTGACACCCCTGATGTGTGTGTAGCTTGAGTGCTAACTATAGTGTCGCTTGTAGCCTATATATAGCCTACCACAGTGGTTCTCAAATGGGGGTATGCGTACCCCTGGGGGTACTTGAAGGTATGCCAAGGGGTACGTGAGATTTTTTTTTAATATTCTAAAAATAGCAGCAATTCAAAAATCCTTTATAAATATATTTATTGAATAACACTTCAACAAAATATGAATGTAAGTTCGTAAACTGTGAAAAACAATTCAATAATGTTGCGAACTCGCATGTCTGCTGTTGTGTGTCCCCGAGTTTGCAAGAATCCAGGAGAGTTGAGTGAAGGTAAGAATATTTAATACAAATAAGAAAATAAATGATTAAATGATAAATGGGTTGTACTTGTATAGCGCTTTTCTACCTTCAAGGTACTCAAAGCGCTTTGACACTACTTCCACATTTTACCCATTCACACACACATTCACACACTGATGGAGGGAGCTGCCATGCAAGGCACCAACCAGCACCCATCAGGAGCAAGGGTGAAGTGTCTTGCTCAGGACACAACGGACGTGACGAAGTTGGTACTAGTTGGGATTTGAACCAGGGACCCTCGGGTTGCGCACGGCCACTCTCCCACTGCGCCACGCACAAAAGCAATCATAAAGCAGTCGTGCAGATAAACGTTCTCAACATAGATTTTATCATCGAGCAGTGAGGAGTGCTCGAGTGAAACATAAATAGACACTAGTGTGATTGACAGCAGGTGTGAACCGCTGCCAATCAACGAAAAGAGAAAAACAACAGTGCTCCGTGAATAAAACAGGAAATACAACAAAATAAGAGCACTGAACAGGAAGTAAATACAAAAACACGAAAAACTAACAGAAATTAAGTGACAGATTGTCACAGGACCTCCCCCTCATGGAACAGATACCAGATGTTCCCTGGAAAAGAAAAATGGAAAAAAGTCCACAATGTAAGGGAGGGTGGAGGGAGGATTTTGGTGGAGGGTCGCCAAACCTCGTGTCCCCGCAGCCAGCGAGGGAAAGTCAGGTCGCGACGGCGCGTAGAGCGCCGCTGGAACTGGCGAGGTGGGCGGCCAGAGAACGGCCACATCACTGGCCGAAAAAGAGGAGAGTGCGTCCCGCGAGGAGAACGCCCAGGGTACGGCCACATCCGCGGCCGACGTAGAGGCGGGCGCGCTGAAGCAGGCCGGGAAGTAGCAGGCGTAATCAGCGGCGTGAAAGCGGCAGATGAAGACGCCGGGCGAGGAGAAGCTAATGTCGGCCGAGGAGCAGCATATGCCGGCGTTGGAGCAGGCGGCGACGATGACGACAATGATGATGGCGGTGTCATGCAAAGTCCCACCGGTGATAAAGATGTCTTTGTGGGAGAAGATGATGGCGTGGATGACAGCGGCGTGGAAGCAGCAGGGGTCATCGGCGGCGTGGATGATGACAGCGGCGTGTGCTCGGCTGCACCGCCGCGAGTAGTGGCAGGCGTCATCGGCGGTGTGGAAGCGACAGATGAAGATGCCGGGCGAGGAGCAGCAGATGCCGGCCGAGGAGTATAGCAGATGTCGACGGCGACGAAGCTTGGCGTGGTGCTGCTACTGGCGGCGTTGGAGCCGTGCGTAATGCCGGCGTTGGAACTCGGCGTGGAGCCGGCGTTGGAACTTGGCGTGGAGCCGGCGTTGGAGCTGTGCGAAAGCCCGCCAGGGTCGTAGATGTCTCCATGGAAGGAGACGCTTGCGAGGGTGACAGCGGTGTGTGCCTGGCTGCACCGCTGCATATTGTAGGCCCCCCTCCACTAGGCGGCTGCCAGACGCCGTCCACACTTGCGGGAAAACGTGCCTCGTCGTCGGAGTCCCCCGGTGCGAAAACCAGGGACGGGCGGAGGGACGAAGACACGTCCTGCACCGAGTCCCAGCAGGAGGACAAAAGAGACCTCACCGTGGGCTCCACTGGAACCCTCGGCGAACCAGCAAAGAGAGCGGGAGCCGGCAGGAAGAGGAGCCGGGGAGCAGCCGCTGGAAGCTGCATAGGAGCAGGGAGAAGCAGCACAGCAGACGACGGGAAGGATGGCGGTGGCGGGCGTGCCGGTCGGAGAGCCATAGTCGGCGACCGAGCCGCGGGAGCCGCGAGACGTGAAGGATGAGGCAGGCGCGACGGTCGGTGAGCCGTAGCCAGCAGCGTTGCCGAGAGGAAGGATGGCGGCGGAGGACGCGCCGGTCGGAGAGCCGTAGCCGGTAGCGTTGCCGCGGGAAGAGGGTCCGCGTCTGTTGGCTGGGACCGCACAAACCTGGCCTTCAAGTCCTCCAGGAATTGTGCGGTCCAGAACGTCGGCTGAGGATTGCCGACAGGGATTCTCGCGAGGACACTATCTGGCTCGGTGATACTGTTGCGAACTCGCTTGTCTGCTGTTGTGTGTCCCCGAGTTTGCAAGAATCCAGGAGAGTTGAGTGAAGGTAAGAATATTTAATACAAATAAGAAAATAACAAAAGCAAACATAAAGCAGTCGTGCAGATAAACGTTCTCAACATAGATTTTATCATCGAGCACTGAGGAGTGCTCGAGTGAAACATAAATAGACACTAGTGTGATTGACAGCAGGTGTGAACCGCTGCCAATCAACGAAAAGAGAAAAACAACAGTGCTCCGTGAATAAAACAGGAAATACAACAAAATAAGAGCACTGAACAGGAAGTAAATACAAAAACACGAAAAACTAACAGAAATGAAGTGACAGATTGTCACAAACAATGCAATATTGACAGCTAGATTTTTTGTGGACATTTTCCATAAATATTGATGTTAAAGATTTCTTTTTTTGTGAAGAATGTTTAGAATTAAGTTCATGAATCCAGATGGATCTCTACTACAATCCCCAAAGGGGGCACTTTAAGTTGATGATTACTTCTATGTGTAGAAATCTATATTTATAATTGAATCACTTGTTTATTTTTCAACAAGTTTTTAGTTATTTTTATATATTTTTTTCCAAATAGTTCAAGAAAGACCACTACAAATGAGGAATATTTTGCACTGTTATACAATTTAATAAATCAGAAACTGAGGACATACAGTTTTGGCGAAAAAGTATTTAGTCAGCCACCGATTGTGCAAGTTCTCCCACTTAAAATGATGACAGAGGTCTGTAATTTTCATCATAGGTACACTTCAACTGTGAGAGACACAATGTGAAAAAAAATCCAGGAATTCACATTGTAGGAATTTTAAAGAATTTATTTGTAAATTATGGTGGAAAATAAGTATTTGGTCAACCATTCAAAGCTCTCACTAATGGAAGGAGGTTTTGGCTCAAAATCTCACGATACATGGCCCCATTCATTCTTTCCTTAACACGGATCAATCGTACTGTCCCCTTAGCAGAAAAACAGCCCCAAAGCATGATGTTTCCACCCCAATGCTTCACAGTAGGTGTGGTGTTCTTGGGATGCAACTCAGTATTCTTCTTCCCCCAAACACGAGGAGTTGAGTTTATACCAAAATGGAGACCCTGCCCCAAGTGCAGGAGTTCAAGTACCTAGGAGTCTTGTTAACGAGTGAGGGAAGAGTGGATCGTGAGATCAACAGGCGTATCGGTGCAGCGGCTTCAGTAATGCGGACGTTGTACCGATCCGTTGTAGAGAAGAAGGAGCTGAGCCGGAAGGCAAAGCTCTCAATTTACCGGTCAATCTACGTTCCCACCCTCATCTATGGTAGTGAGCTTTGGGTCATGACCGAAAGGATACGATCACGGGTACAAGCGGCCAAAATGAGTTTCCTCCACCGGGTGGCGGGGCTCTCCCTTAGAGATAGGGTGAGAAGCTCTGCCATCCGGGAGGAACTCAAAGTAAAGCCGCTGCTCCTTCACATCGAGAGGAGCCAGATGAGGTGGTTCGGGCATCTGGTCAGGATGCCACCCGAACGCCTCCTAGGGAGGTGTTTAGGGCACGTCCAACCGGTAGGAGGCCACAGGGAAGACCCAGGACACGTTGGGAAGACTATGTCTCCCGGCTGGCTTGGGAACGCCTCGGGATCCTCCGGGAAGAGCTAGACGAAGTGGCTTAGGCTGTTGCCCCCGCGACCCGACCTCAGATATGCGGAGGAAGATGGATGGATGGATGGATGTGGATGGATACATGGATGATACAGCAGAGGATTGGGAGAATGTCATGTGGTCAGATGAAACCAAAATAGAAGTTTTAGGTTTAAACTCAACTTACTTCTTCTTTTTTTCAACCAAAAATGCTTTGCTCTGATTAGGGGGTACTTGAATTGAAAAAAATGTTCACGGAGGGTACACCACTGAAAAAAGGTTGAGAACCACTGGCCTACCATGTTTAGCTTTTGAAAATAACTTCACTAAAGTACAAGAAAAGACCAAACTTGTGTGCTCATTGGTTTTTATCGGACTTCTTAGATGCAAGCTACTTTTTTTTTTTTTTTTGCTGATAGCGGACCGATGTCAATATCGGATCGGGACACCCCCACTGACAGGTGAGGTGGCCAAAAATATATTTTTGAAAAAGTGTCCACTTCCTATTCCATTCATCTACTCCTCACAAAAACACAGACGGCCTGTTTGAGTATGCAGGGTTGAATCCAGGCGAGAGTTTGATTCCTACATTCGCCTTCATGTTTGTGTGTATATATATTTTTGATATTATACATCAACATTTAATAGCAGCAGAGGGCGGATTTTTTTTTTCTTCTTCATTCTCCCATGCACCAGATCTGTCACCATGCAGGGGGTAGAGAGAATGTCACGGAGGAGCTATGTCTTTCTTCATGGTATCCATCCAGATAGTATTTTAATTGGCTTTCCTCTCCGCCCAAGAAGAGACGGAACAAAGGTGAGCGGAGGGATGAATCATGAAGGGACGGCGAGAACGCGCTGCTCAGGGTTTCCGTCTCCCACTCGCCAGCTATGCCGCCTCGTCATTGTGACCCTCACAATGAGCACGGGCCCTCGGCGAGGCCTCGTCGCCACCCGACATCGGCGCCTTAACCGGACGTTCTTTCAGCGTCGAATCGGTCCGCGCCATAGAAACCGAGTTGGTGACCGTCAGTCACGGGATGAAACGTGAGTGCGCAGAAGGACTATGTGCATAATATGCGTGTGCTCGTGTGTTGTATGTCGATGGTTGATGTACAGACCTGGAGGGCAAACGCCCCAGGCTGCACTCGTTAAGAACCTGTCAGTCACCGGCAGAGAAGAACCACAAGGAGTCCAAATTGCAGCATTGAGGGTGTGTGCACAATAAAAAAAAAAATAAAAATAAAATAAGCACTCAGAGACGCTTGGCTATCCAAAATAAGCAGGGAGAAAAATATGTAATAAGGGAAAACTGTGTCACTACATGAAGCCACACTGCCCTCCAGTGGTTGGAAGCAGCTCTACATGCACATGCGCTGTGAAACTTTGGAAGTGGGTGTGTTTTTTTGGTTTCTGTCGTCAATGCAAAATCAAACCCCCTCTGCAAGAGGAAGTAGGAGGAAGTGTAATTTTAACCCCCCCCAAAAAAGGAGGTTGTTTAAAGTAAATGCATCTACAAGGTAATCTAAAGACAGGATGTAGAAAGGAGAAGTGCAAAAAAACACGCTCTTTATTCCTTCCCACCAGCCTTTAATGGTCGCTTTCTTCTTTGTTCAACCCTACTTAAAATGATAAATGGCTATGGTTTACATTTTTAGATCCGTACTTAAAACAGTGCCGGTGCTTAAACGGTGCCCGAATGTGTACTTTTAAAATAGAAAACTTACATTTTCTTAATTGTATTTATTTATAAATTATTCTAAATGTATTTATTTATTTTTCAAGTATTATAATACATTAATAAAAAATACAACATATATATAAAAACACATTTTGAAAATAAATAAGAAAAACTATTAAAGATGTTTTTAATTACAATAAAATTACAAAATTTAAACACATAAACAATGATTTAAAACAATATATTTTCTCATTATTCATCTAAACATTTTGTTACTGCATTATAATAAATTAATAAAAACTATAACGAATACATAATAAATATATTTTGAAATAAACAAAAAACTATAAAAAAATGTTTTTAATCAAAATAAAGTTTAAAAATTGAAATAAATAAACAATGATTTAAAACATGCACCTGGGGATACGTTGATTGGCAACACTAAATTGGCCCTAGTGTGTGAATGTGAGTGTGAATGTTAAAGTTAAAGTACCAATGATTGTCACACACATACTAGATGTGGCGCAATTATTCTCTCCATTTGACCCATCACCCTTGATCACCCTGTGGGAGGTGAGGGGAGCAGTGGGCAGCAGCGGTGCCGCGCCCGGTAATCATTTTTGGTGATTTAACCCCCAATTCCAACCCTCAATGCTGAGTGCCAAGCTTGGAGGTAACGGGTCCCATTTTTATAGTCTTTGGTCTGACTCGGCCACGGTTTGAACTCACGACCTACCGATCTCAGGGCGGACACTCTAACCACTAGGCCACTGAGTAGAATGTTGTCTGTCTATCTGTGTTGGCCCTGTGATGAGGTGGCGACTTGTCCAGGGTGTACACAGCCTTCTGCCCGAGTGCAGCTGAGATGGGCTCCCGTACCCCCCGCAACCCCAAAAGGGACAAGCGGTAGAAAATAGATGGATGGATGGATTTAAAACAATGCCTTTCCATATTAATATATTCATCTAAAAAAAAAAAAAAAAAAAAAAGAATAAAAACTATAACACAAATATAAAGATATATTTTGAAATAAAATAAAAAAACTACCAAACATTTTTTCATTAATTAAAATAAAATAAAAATATTTCGATTAATAAATATTTAAAACAATGTTTTACCCAAATCAACCTACTTAATTCCTTTATTCCACAAATGGCTGCACAAAATTATTAAAAACAACAAACTTTTGCCGTTTCAACTAGTCAATGAGTCATCATGTCATTTTTTATTTATTTTGGGGCTGTAATTATTTATTTGATCCTTTATTTTTAAAAATAAAACTAAAATTTTTGGAAAAATAATCACCTTTAATGATTTTTAGAAATGCTTTCCATACTTTTGACAATAACCCCACACAATATTCTGCGTGTTTGTCTACAATGACTCATATGCAGCAATCCTTTTGTTTCCATCTCTGCTCACTGTGGTCACAGCTGTGACTGCATGGAAAGAACTGGTCATGTCTTGACTTTAACACTTTCTGTGGCCCCGCCCACTGTCATATCCTCTCAATTACAAAATGCCAGCATGAACGAATAACAAAGCACAGAAAACACAAAACATTGTTGTCACAACTTCAGTGTATTTAGTGGATACAGTTCTAGTACAGTCTGACTGATGTAGTGATCCTCAAACTTTGGTATGTGGGCTCCAAGAGTATTCAAACACAGTGTTACTGTTCAAACTGTGTGTAATGTTACAGTGGACAACTTATTAAAAATTAAAATAAATATGACTAAATTAAGGGCTTCACGGTGGCAGAAGGGTTAGTGCGTCTGCCTCACAATACGAAGTTCCTGCAGTCCTGGGTTCAAATCCAGGCTTGGGATCTTTCTGTGTGGAGTTTGCATGTTCTCCCCGTGAATGCGTGGGTTCCCTCCGGGTACTCCGGCTTCCTCCCACTTCCAAAGACATGCACCTGGGGATAGGTTGATTGGCAACACTAAATTGGCCCTAGTGTGTGAATGTGAGTGTGAATGTTGTCTGTCTATCTGTGTTGGCCCTGCGATGAGGTGGCGACTTGTCCAGGGTGTACCCCGCCCTCCGCCCGATTGTAGCTGAGATGGGCGCCAGCGGCCCCCGCGACCCCGAAAGGGAATAAGCGGTAGAAAATGGATGGATGGATGACTAAATTAATAAATAGTTAAATATACTTTGTTAAATAAAACCTCTGCATTGATTTTAATGAATGCTCTGACCTTTTACGCTACTGTATTTTAATGTTGGTTACTATGGTGCTTTACAGTGTCTTCTGAGGTTGCACTTTGTCAAACAAGTTTGAGAACTACTGCTCAAATTCGTGTAAATAACTACTGCGGAGGTTGTGACAACATTTCTTATCCTAACCACGTCCAAAAATTGTCTGATAAATTCTTTAGCCTAAATCAGTTCATGCTCTAAGACAGGGGGGTCAAACTCATTTTAGATGGGGGGCCACATGGAGCAAAATCTACTCCCAAGTGGTAAAATCCCGGCAGGATAACTTAAAAATAAAGACAACATCAGATTGTTTTCTTTGTTTAAAAGTAGAACGAGCACAATCTGAAAATGTACAAATCATAATGTTGTTGGAGGTTTTTTCCACTTACATTTTGCAATTAATAGTATTCTATCTTTGTTTGTCGTTATTTATACTTTCTGAATAAATGGTGTGACAATCATCAGTCAACTCATTGGTGTTCATTTTCAATTTATCAAGATGAAAAAAATAATGTCAAAATCAATTTACAGGATGTAATTTATGTAGTTTGCTCATTTTCCTCGCCTGGTGCACTAACATCATGTGGTTTATTTTTTTTTTTACATTTGTAGCATCATCTCCATAATTGCTGTTGCGACATTTAGTGGACACATTTAGAACAGCAGTTTTTTTTCATTCAAAAAATGTTGGCTCATTTTTATACTTAGCAAACACATCTTGCGAGCCGGATAAAACCTGTTCGCAGACCTGATTCAGTCCGGCGGCCGTTCTCTTGACACCCCTGCCATACATAGTACTGTATTTTCCGGACTGTAAGGCGCTACTTTTTGCCCACGCTTTGGACCCTGCGGCCTACAAAACGGTACAGCTAATTTATGGATTTTTTGCAGTTACAAGATGTTATTTATGTAGTATGATCTTTCAAGATAAAAAAACATCAAAAATAAAGATACAGGATGTTATTTATGTTGTTTGATCATTTTCCTTTTCCTGGTGCACTAACATCATGTGGTTTATTTTTTTTACATTTGTCACATAATCTACAAAGATACAAAGAATCGCTATTGCGATATCGAGTGGACACATTTAGAACAGCAGTTTCTTTCAATCAAAAATGTTGGAAAATTTTTATCCTTGGCAAACTCATCTCGCGGGCTGGGTAAAACCTGTTCCACGGGCCGTACGTTTGACACCTGTGCTCTAAGACTTAGATAGGACAGCTGGGGTGCAGGGTACATGGTAGGTATTCTCTAAAAGTGGGGACACACCCAGACAAGGATCGTGTCTCTCTGGTGTTGTGACAGTTGTTAATTAAGATACAATGGACTCGGACCTCTGCCAGCACGACAACAATTGTTTGGATGGAGTCACCCTCGTTAGCGTTAAGTTGTATCAACAGTCAAGGGCACGCCTGTATCGCAATATAGATGTACTGTATCCGCTTGGACATTACGGCCTCTGCAGGCGTGTCATGCAAATACAGTCAAGCATGTTGTCGGGAAATGCATGAGTGCGGACCCCATTGGAGAGCTGCGGTTCATTCGGAAAAACATTATCCTCTACCTTCGAAAAGTGGGCCACTTCATAGTTTTAACTAGCATGACTGTGCTGGGATGAGAATCAGCACCTCCGAGTTGGTGTCAATGGTTCTCGCCCGGAAAAGGGTGGAGTGTCCTCTCCGGGTTGGGGAGGACATCCTGCCCCAAGTGGAGGAGTTCAAGTACCTCTGAGTCTTGTTCACGAGTGAGGGAAGAGTAGATCATGAGATCGTCAGGGGGATCGGTGCGGCGTCTTCAGTAATGCGGACGCTGTATCGATCCGTTGTGGTGAAGGAGGAGCTGAGCCGGAAGGCAAAGCTCTCAATTTACCGGTCGATCTGCGTTCCCATCCTCACCTACGGTCATGAGCTTTGGGTTATGACCGATCGTACAAGCGTCCGAAGTGAGTTTCCTCCGCCAGGTGTAGGGTCTCTCCCTTAGAGATAGGGTGAGAAGCTCTGTCATCCGGGAGGAACTCAAAGTAAAGCCGCTGCTCCTTCACATGGAGAGGAGTCAGATGAAGTGGTTCGGGTATCTGGTCAGGATGCCACCCGAACGCCTCCCTCGGGAGGTGTTTCGGGCACGTCCGACCGGTAGGAGGACACGGAGAAGACCCAGGACACGTTGGGAAGACTATTTCTCCCAGCGAGCCTGGGAACGCCTCGGGATCCCCCGGGAGGAGCTGCACGAAGTGGATGGGGAGAGAGAAGTCAAGGCTTCCCTGCTTAGGCTGCTGCCCCCCACGACCCGACCTCGTTTAAGCGGAAGAAGATAGATGGATGGATGGACTGTCTGCTAAATTACTGCTAATACATAATTATGAGTGATGAATGTACAGTGTTATCTCATCCCCAAGAGAGTTTTGAGATAAGTGCGGTCTTTTGGTTAGTTGTTATGCTTTAAACTACAATAAAATTTAGTTACAAGCATCCTCGCTATTAGTTGGTGTGTCAAAGGACACAGTGAACCCAAGATCCAACCAAAACATCTGGTGTTACTCGCTAGCATTAGCTTGCAACTAGAGATGGCCATAACTTTGATCTTCCAACCATGGGAAAGAAAAAAAGTGGCTGTGAAAGACCGTGCTGAGTAAAAGAGGTGGATAATGTTCATTGAATTAAAGACAGAAATCATCAAAAACATGACAAGCGTGCTGCCAACTTGGCGAAGCAAGTCAAGCGTATCACTAGTCTGCACCGTACTGAAGCAGAAAAAATCCAACGCCGGCCAAAAAAGTTAAAAAAACATCGAAACGGCAGACATTAACCGCGAAAATATGGAAATTCTGCTGATGGTGTGTTTGACAAAGAAGCAGTTGAAAAGAGATGCCATAAAGCTCACGCTCCAAGATAAACACTGTACAATATTATTACATTTCTTCATAAAACTACTGCAGTTATCAGTCATAAATTATGTTGTATTGTTTTTCATAAAGTATTTCTTATCGTTACATGTTAAAAAAAAAAAAGAAATCAAGCAATCAATCAATCAATGTTTATTTATATAGCCCTAAATCACAAGTGTCTCAAAGGGCTGCACAAACCACTACGACATCCTCGGAAGAACCCACATAAGGGCAAGGAAAACTATATAAGCACCGATTAAATTGATTTCAATTCATTTCCATGGGAGACATTGACTTGAGATACACGTGTTTTGAGTTAAGAGCGGCGTCACAGAACCCATTAGGCATGTAAACTGAGGCACTGCACTTGTATGTCGTGCATCGAGTGTGGAGCAAATAAACAAAGGTTTAACAGTCCCTTAAACAACAACCACAGTTGGAAACACAATCATAGTAAAATATAGAAAAGACAAAGCAATCCAAAACTATAGTTACGAAACAGATGTCAAAATATTTGGTCAAAATTCAAAGACATTTTGTAAAATTTGCATTTTTTTATTTTATTTTATTTTTCAATAAAAACATTCATCTTTGGTAATAATATTAATAATAATAATAATACTTATAATAATGATGGTGCAGCAGCCTTGCAGGGTTGTGTGCAGTGCACATACAGCAAGTTAACCACACACTAAAATAATCAGACATTGTTTGTCTACCAAATCAAACCCTAATACAAGAACTAAAATCATATTTTAATCCTCAGGAGACAAAAGCAGACTTTTTTGTCTTTTCAGTCATTATTAGCTGTATTTTCAGTTTTTTCATTTTAAATTTCAAAAACAATATTTTCCACAGGTCTAACGTACACCACAGTTATTCCACAATACTCCAATACCAAACAGGACACAAAAGTCCTTCATTTTTCAAAGGG
Organism: Nerophis ophidion; assembly: GCF_033978795.1. Taxonomy (NCBI): domain Eukaryota; kingdom Metazoa; phylum Chordata; class Actinopteri; order Syngnathiformes; family Syngnathidae; genus Nerophis; species Nerophis ophidion. The sequence continues at coordinate 25,102,389 of NC_084632.1, read as the reverse complement.
CATTCTTTTCTTCTCTTTTTTTCTATTTTGTTTGTTCAAATCAGGCAGTAGAAAATGGATGGATGGATGGAACTTCAGCTCTAAACAAAATTAACATCTTATGTTTTTAACCCTTCATGGGCATTTTGATCAAACGATGTCACAGTTGTTCAACTCATTTGAACCTGTGACATATGCGATTAAAGATCTGCACAGGGTTAAAATATAGAACATATAAAAATCATTACATGTTTAATATTTACGTTTAGGACTGACGACTGTTGAGAAAATTGAGAAGAATAAGTAAAACAAAAAATATTTAGATATGGAAACATGTTTGGCTCTGAAGATAATTAAAATTAACAAGCGGTAGGAATTGGATGGATGGATGGGTCCCCACAGATTTGTTTTTTTTAAATTTTTCTTTTTTGTAGTTCTTATTATTTAAAAAATAATAATAATAGAATTTCCTTTAGAACAATATAAGGAAGAAGACTTCTTTTTTTTTTTTTTTTGCAACCCGACCGGGTTGGATAAAATTAAACTACTCGTAGTGTGTATAATATATGAATGATTTTTATGTTGGGGTGTGACAAATTGTTCCAATTTTGTTGATGTGGAAGCTCCAACACTGGAAGTGCATATTTAGACGTGCTAAATTTGCAATTTCATTGTATAAGAAGTTCCTTTTAGGTGTCTTACATTCATGCTTTCATCCATGCCTTATGACCACAAACATAAAGTAACAGTACACACTAACACATTATGGGTTATTTCGATAACCCAATTTGTGAGTTGCTAGTGTTGGGTTAAATTCTGGAGTCATTTTATTGAAGAGCAATCCATTTTTTGGGTGTTATTTTAACTCAACTCAGTTTTCAAAATTATGAACAATTTTGGGGTTGTCTTTCAACGGGTATAAGGCTTTCTTTAATTAAAAAGTTACAATTTTCTTGAAGGGAATTTTATTATGGATTAATCTCATCAACAGTATTTACAATTACCCAACATTGAGTTAGCATAACTCAACATTTGGGTTAAATAGTTCAACCCAATAGTTTGGTTGGGAATAGCCCAACATTAAGTTTTCATAACTCAACTTTTTGGTTAAATAATTCAACAAAAAATCTGAATTTAAAAAAATAACCCAAAATGTTGAGTCAAAATAACTCAAATAAGGGGTTTATCCTTTTGTGAACCAGCAGTTGGGTTAAAATTGGCTTATTTTTTTAATCCAACATTTTTTAGTGTGTACACAATAAAAAAAAATGCTGGGTTATTTTGATAACCCAATTTATGAGTTGCAAGTGTTGGGATACATTTTTTTGTTATTTTTATGAAGAGCAATCCATTTTTTGGGTTATATGGGTATTATTTTAACTCAATTTCTGGGTTTTGTTAACAATTAAACATTTTTGGGTTGTTTTTCATTGAGTAATGCATTTTTGGGTCAAATGCTTTTTTTTTTATTAAAAAGGTACTTTTTTCTTGAAGGAAATTTTATTAGGGATTCATCTCATTAACATTATTTACAACCACACATCTTATGTACATGAAAATATTTGAGCATGCTGTATAAAACCACTAATGTCATGATCCATTTGTTTAGTTTTTGACTCCCTCGGTTCCTGTTTTAGTTGCCATGACTGCAGATTGTTTTCACCTGCCTCTGATTAAAGTTCGGACGCTCACCTGCTCCTGGGCTCTAATCAGACAGCTACTTATTCCCTGCTTTTTGCCACATTCAGTCTGGCTTTCTCATTTGCTGCCACGCAACAATTACGACGGCTATTAATTTGATTTCTTATCCAAACGTTGCCTTTTTGTTTGCCTGTTTTCATGCTAAGCTTTTATTGTTCGCTATTGCGTTAGCTTCTCGTGCTATCGGCGCGCTGGTGCTTTTTTGTTTGTATCCCGCGTGATTTATGGACAATAAATAATTTCCTTACCTGCTCCTTGCCTCTGGAGTCCCATCGGCATCCTGGGAGAACGATCCACGCAGTAAAATGCGACCCCGATTATGATTATACACGGAAATTTGTGTAAAAAAAAAAAAGTCAATCATATCTTGCTTTTGAGTAGAATTTGATAGAATAAAAATAATTATGATCAGTAGTTGGGAAGGAGTAAGACGAACCAGCAGTAAAATTTATCATTTTTAACCAACTATTGGGTCAAGGAGCGTTAAATTGCGTAACCCAATAGTTGAGTTTGGAATAACCCAACATTGTAGTGAGCATAAC